>NC_060143.1:439940594-440243624 GCF_021461385.2 Schistocerca piceifrons
CTATAGTCACGGAATAGAAAAGTTAACCCAGATCTGGCAGACTTTTGAAAGCAGTGGAGGAGAATCTATTATTAATGAGTAATGTGTAGTTTATGTGAATCTGTTGTGTTTATTAACGTTATGGGAAAATGGTAGGATGCACCAATCTATGTAATATTTATGGCGATTTTCTCGCCGAGCACCAAGTCACTAGCGTCTTGAAAAGATCTCCAATGTCTCCGTGTATAATATAGGTAAAAAGATGCACCCACAAAATTATAGAGCAATATACTGACCATCGGTTTGTTGCAGAATTATTGAGAATATAATAAATTATCTTCAGGCAGAAAAGCTTCTGTCCGTAAATAGCTCGGATTTAGAAAGGACCGAAAGTACGTTACTCAGCTTTCTCTTTTATCGAACGATAACCTTTGAACTGTGGATGAATGCGATGGACTGATTCCGATTGCCTAGATTTATGGAAAGCGTTTCGCCAGTGCTCCATTGCAGACTGTAAGCGGAGATCCGAGCAAACGGAATAGGTTAGCATGTATGTAAGTGGATCAAATACTTCTTGAGTAATAAAATCCAATACTGCTCTTGGATACCAAGTTTTCATCAGAGACAAGGGTATCGTCAAAATGGAAGTGTGATAGGACCGCCCTTGTCCTGAGTACACTAAAGCAGTCTGGCGGATACAGTGAGGAGCAATTTACGACTGTTTGCTTATTGCACTGTAGTGTACGCGAAAGTGTCATCGTTGAGTGACTGTAGTAGAACACAGAAGGGCTTAGAATTTCTATGTATTTTGATGAAGGGCAGCTTGCTGTAAACGTAGAAAATTGTTCATTACTATGGATGAGTAAGATATGCAATCCAGTGACGTTGGAAAGAATCGCAGTTTCCTGCTTGACACAGATACATCGATTAAATATCTAGGTGTTACGATGCAAAGCGTTATGAAACGGGACGAGCACATAACTTCGGTACTGCGGAAGAACTGCTTCGCTTTATTGGCAACATTGTAGGAAAATATAACTCATCTGTAAAGAAGGCAGCAAAGGAGCAGTGGTACGATTCGTTCCCGAGTATTGCTCGAGTGTTTCATATTCCCACAAGGTCGGCTTGAAAGACGACACTGAAACACTTTAGATGCGTGTTTCTACATTTGTTGTATGTAGGTCCGATTAACAAGCTAATACTGAAAATGCTCAGTGAACTGAAACGGGAATCCCTGGCGTAAGACAGCGTTCTTGTCACGAAAGAGAATTGGCAAAGTTTAGACTGTTGGAACTCGGGGCTAACTGCAGAGTGATTCTGCTGCATTCAAGTTTGATCTCACGTAAGTATCGTGAAACTAAAGGAAATTAGGGAACCTTCGGGGCATTTAGACGGTCGTTTCCCCCTCGCTCCATTTGCGAGTGGAACAGAAAAGCGAGTGACTAGTAGTGGAACAGGGGACCCTCCGCCATGCACCGTATGGTGGACTGCGTGGTATGTACAGTCTTAGACATAAAAACAGACCGCCGGCCGGCCGCCACAGAGACTAAGTCGAAGTCGTTGACTTAAGGTGCCCAATAAAACTGACCGCCCCTAACATCTCTAAGTCCAGCCAGCTGCACAATCTGGCAACACCGTAAGATGCGAAAGTGTTAGGAGGAATTGTTGTCTACTTCCGAGATGTTGTCTAACTGTGTGAGCCCGTAGTCTAGTGGGCTGGCACGGTAACTCAGCGTGTTCGGTCAGACAGTTAGATGGCCCTCTGCGATAAAAAACTGAGTTAATGGATCAACGACGAACTAAAACGGATGTCTTGCGACATCCGCACCGAGCAGATGCAACGAATGAAAAAAAAAATGAGATAAAAAAAGTGCTAGTCGTCGTGCATTCTAAGCTCGTAGTCGCCTGTTCGCGTCCAACTGTATTATTATTATTATTATTATTTCTTTAAACCACATTTCGGTCTAAAATTATGAGTCTGATTGAAAATTCGAAGATAATTCGCTTAACATTCTACCCACTAGCAATAACAAGTATTCCAGAAACAATTCCACACGACAGCTCGTAGCTGCGTCGCGATCATAACAGCTTACGCTCGAATGTTTCCTCGCGCTGCAGCGGCTACCGGCCACCGGCCAGACACCACCCGCTGCCTGAAATCCGGCGACGCCCAGGTGAACGCGTCGCGACGCTGTCAGTGTATGTATCAACAGTCATTTTCGAATTTGAAGTTCTAGTTACCGTCTTGCAATTAAGGATTGGATTTTGCAAACTTGAAAATCATGAGCTACAGCTAAGATTGTAAAATTGAATCGCAAGTGGAAAAAGGTGTAACTTATGCAACACAGCTTTTACTTTTGGTATAACAGCGGGTTGGATGCAGAGGAGGCAGCTACAAAGATCTGAACTGTGTGTGGAGCGAGTGCTTTTGGGAAAATAAGCCAGAAAAAGATATTCTTGTTTCAACAAAGATCGTTCTGGCATGAATGATTTTCCACATTAAGGAAGTGTCGACTACTGATATATGTGATAGATTACCATTTTACCATCATGCCACACTTGCATTCAACAGGCAAAGTTCAGAAGTCTGGTGTAGGAGTACTGCATGTTCTAATTCGAAACAACAAAGATCAACGGAGTGACTATTATTGAACGTCATCAGGTCGCTCATATAGCATTCCTATGCAGTACTGTTACTGGTGACGTGTTATGATGCCTTTATCGTTAACTTCTTAAGAAGAAATGAAAGGCTGAACCCCACCAAAGCAGCAAAGAGTAGTGTGAGCATAATATTTTACATCTGACAGCTCCAAAAGTGTGTTTTGGGCTATGAATTCTGCCCCAAGGAGGGTGTGCAACTCAGATGGAATTTGTTGCCAACAACTGAGACACCGTTCGGTCGCAGTGTAAGAAAATCGAGCAACAAAACTACATCACCTGTTCTACTGCATGATAACGCACTCTGATGATTTGAGAAACAAAACTATCTGGGAGATTGAGAGGAAAGTCGTCTCTCAGGCACTTGTATTGATAGGGAAGTCATCTCTCAAGCACTTGTCCCTCTCGTCATATATTCGCAATATTTTACCTTTGCCGCTCTCGATCGATCAACCGTCAAGGTTAAAACTATACTGGTTTAATGACATCGTTAGAACCAGTAGGTTTCTACTGGCGTAGAATTTGTAAACAGCTTTAGCATTGTCAGATAGTTTTAGATATGGTGAAGAAAATTCTGCTGCTGATTAATTTCTCTTTGATGATTACTGTTGCGTTTAGTAAACTAATGGAAAATGCAATTAAAATATTCACTGTACTTTGCGTTCTTTTATGAGGGCTGCACTATTCATAATCCGAGCGATCAGATCGGCACTTGGGTTTACTTATTCTTTGTAGACTTCACCTTTAACCATTCCAGCAGGCAAAAATCCAAAGAGATAAGGTCCGGGGACCTTCAAGGCCAAGAAAAGTGCCCATATCTAATGATCCATCTTCCGGGAAATGTTAGGTTTTCGGTAATGTGTCACCTGACGACTAGAATGTGCAGGAGCCCCGTCATGCTGTAGGAACCTAGGCATTCTTGTATCCAAATGAACCTCTTCCAATAACGCTGGAAGCTCATTTTCCTGTAAGGGCCAACATACGAAAGGAAAACGCACTGAACCCAGCTATATGTATGTTCAATAAGAATTGGACGGATGTTAAATGTCATTTTTTTCTGCAGTTTGTCTATACTACCATCTCCTACAGTATTTACTGTTCCTCCTGAAACATCCTGCATAAGTATTTGAGTGTCGATGGGTCATCGAAAATTTTCAGTGCTAGACGCACGACATCGTCCGAACCCTCGCGGCAATACAGTGTGGACGCGAGCGAGTGGAATAGAGGCCGAGGGGGGTACCGCCCAAGTGGTATGCGGCAAAGATGGGAATTCGCGTCTGCCGAGGAGCGTGTGTAGATAGGTGCTGCAGAGAGGTTGGCTGCTGTGTCCCGACAGTGGTCGCCGTCGGAGTTTGGTGTCGTCCCTCCGGCATGGGTGTGTTTGTTGTTCACAGCGTAAGTTAGTTTAAGTTAGATTAAGTAGTGTGTAAGCTTAGGGACCGATGAACTAAGCAGCTTGGTCTCATAAGTTCTTACCACAAATTTACAAAATTTTGAATCCAAAATACTGCATCTCGGTTCTTACAATAGTGCAATAGGTCCGCACTGGTTAGACGTAACTCGGATTGTGGTTAAGGGCGAATCCCAAGCGCATGGCCACGAACACTTGGGAGCGGAAACTTAATGTCATCGGAACCTTTTTGAAGGACCATGACATTTGATCGTTAGACCGTCTGCAGAAAGTTCAGTTTATAAATACAGATATACTTAGCAAAATATATTATGTCGCAGCAGTCTTACCGATGCCGCAGGTCACTGCACATAAAATATTAGCTGCAGCCTCCTGCTATGTGTGGAAACAAAATATCTTTAAAGTATCCTTCCACACGGCGACTTTGGATAGGCAAAACGGTGGACTTGGAATTAAAGACGTGCTTTTAAACTAACACATGCCAGTAAGACAGGTATCACGAAACTTCTGTTCCTCTCGTTAGATCCTGGGGATAGGAACGCTCCTGTTAATGTAGCACGCCAGTATAGATTACGTCCGAAACTACTATGGCGATTGGAGCTGTGTAAGACTTCCACCAGCCCAAACCAACTCTAGAACCGTTTATGATAATATTACCAGACATTGTCTTCACAAACCAATTCCGGTAAATTAACCTACAAACAACTGGAGGAACGTCTGAAAAAACTAGAGTCAGTGCCGTATGGTGAGACATTGTAAACGAAACCATACCCACAGCGGAACGATTATGGAAAATCAAATTGAGACCATCTCCACGCCGGCCGGTGTGGCCGTGCGTTTAAAGGCGCTTCAGTCTGGAACCGCGTGACCGCTACGGTCGCAGGTTCGAATCCTGCCTCGGGCATGGATGTGTGTGATGTCCTTAGGGTAGTTAGGTTTAATTAGTTCTAAGTTCTAGGCGACTGATGACCTCAGAAGTTAATTCGCATAGTGCTCAGAGCCATTTGAACCATCTGAACCATCTCCATACTGCGACAAATGTCGGCTTGTAGAAACTGTAGCGCACACCTTCTTATGTGAAAATAGAATCAGAATTTGGAACTGAACTAGGAAGAAATTTATCAACAGTACCGTAGAAAGTCATATACCGATAACTGAAGCTTTACAACCCGTCTGGAAATGTTACCCGTCCGAAAAAAATTAACAGTTATTCGTGGCATCTGGGACAGTTTGTGATTTACGCCGTAACCAACAAACTTAGAACTTAGAAGAGTACGTGTTCTATCTTGCAGAAGAACATTTTAAGCTGAAGAAGAATAACAAATATAAGGAATGGTTTAAATTTTTTTATCTTTTGCTTTATGTGGGCTACAAAGAGGTGGACAGTTTTATTGGGTAAAGCAGAATACTATTCTTTCACTTCTTTTTAATTCCTGGAATATTCTTTTACGTTGCTTCTAAAATCAGAACTGTACTAATTTGTCAAAACCCCATTCTTTCATTTGTTGAAAAATATATGGCTTCCTTACAGACCTCATATGCATCCAGTGCATAATAACTTACATTGTGAATATATTTCAGAATGAATGTTTGTTATGTATTTTTCCGTCACCCTTTTCACTGTTATAACTTATGTTCTACAAGGAACGCACGCCATTGGAGGCGGCGATCTGTAATTTATTTTACCTTAATTACTAATTCAATTTTGTTCTACAATTTAAAGGAATATATGGGTGCAAACACGGAATACATGGGAATAATGCAGCTGCTCAGTGACAGGTAGGGGGAGGCGCTGTGGCCAGGCCTCGGATCTTCGACCCCTGCCCTCGTTGTCTCCGCCTACCAGGTGCTGAAAGTCTTCTAAAAATTTTAAAAAAAAATAATAGTACTAATAGTGCAGTGATCATCACGTCATTCAAGCAAGCAGGAGGTCTAGGTTCGAAGCCGAGTCGGTCACAAATTTTCATCTGCCGTCGTTGCTGTGTTTCAACGCGCTGTGACAGGCGGCGGGTGGTGTCTGGCCGGTGGCCGGTAGCCGCTGCAGCGCAAGGAAACATTCGAGCGTAAGCTGTTATGATCGCGGCGCAACCACGAGCTGTCGTGTGGAATTGTTTCTGGAATACTTGTTATTGCTAGTGGGTAGAATGTTAACGGAATTATCTTCGATGTTCAATCAGACTCATAATTTTAGACCGAAATGTGGTTTAAAGAAAAAATAATAATAATACAGTTGGACGCGAACAGGCGACTACGAGCTTAGAATGCACGACCATTAGCACTTTTTTTATCTCATTTTGTTCCTTTGTTTTTTCATTCGTTGCATCTGCTCGGTGCGGATTTCACAAGACAGCCGTTTTAGTTCGTCGTTGATCCATTAACTCAGTTTTTTTATTGCAGAGGGCCCTCTAACTGTCTGACTTAACACGCTGAGTTACCGTGCCGGCCCACTAGACTACGGGCTCGCAGACTGCGGCAACATCTCGGGAGTAGACAACACTTGTTCCTAACACTTCCGCATCTTACAGTGTTGCCAGATTGTGCAGATGGCCGGACTTTGTCAGGATCGGTCAGTTTTATCGACCACCTTAAGTGAACTACTCGGACTTAGTCTCTGTGGCGGCCGGCCGACGGTCAGTGTTTATGTCTAAGACTGTACATTCATGTAGAATCGTGGTCCCATTAGCCCGCTCTGTCACTACCATAATACTGGTGCCTCTAATTGCCAAAGTATGCACTGGTTGGAATCTTTAATGTCACTCCGAACACAGTATAAGTAGTTTTCTGACCCAATAACAATCTTAAAATCCACACAGGATTACATCAATGGTATAAATATTGTCAGTGCTGAAGTAGAGATCTTTTAGGCTCTATCCCACTGTGTGTCCTTTCACAAAACGACTGCAGGATGTATGACAAATATTCCTAAATTTTGAATTTCATTCTTGTGTTATAACCTGAACAATGTATTGGGGCTAAGTATCTCTGGGTTTCCGGTCCTAACTGAAATGAATTATTCAAACTCTCTCATAGACATAATTGTTAGTTACGAGTTAACATTGGCTAAAGCTTATGCGCCCCTCCGACTGTACTCTGTGACACTCTCAAATATCCGACTTGCATATATATAAAATACCCAGGCATCTTGGATTCGTGTGCGGCAAGAAACACGCGATAAAGCAACAATAGTGTTACTGAAGTGTGCGCATCCAGACGTTGGCCCGAAGTATGAGGTGACCACATGGATACAATTATTGTTGAGTGATCTGTAAATCATGAGACGCGCTCTTATGTCTTTTCTGGGACTCCGCCACTACATCAAGCACAGAGCCACATTGTAGATTACAGCTTACAAATTATCCGGCTTTGGGTTGAGTTGTAACGCCCACGCGAAAACTGTGTGAGCAGTTCATCTGTAGTATCGTCCAGCAGCTGTTCGCTTACTTAGTGTATATGATTTTTGTTTATTAGGATACTAACCGAAGATTGAATCAGTCCCAAGCCTAATTCAACATCATTGATTTGTTAAAATAAGTTGTGAAGTAGTAATAAATATCGGTTGCAACTTTTACTATAGTGTGCACAAGGACTTTTACAAAGTCGCTTTTAATTCATAGTTCGATAGGTTTAGAAGGTAGGAGTTCAAAAAAATGGTTCAAATGGCTCTGAGCACTATGGGACTTAACAGCTGTGGTCATCAGTCCCCTAGAACTTAGAACTACTTAAACCTAACTAACCTAAGGACATCACACACATCCATGCCCGAGGCAGGATTCGAACCTGCGACCGTAGCAGTCGCGCGGTTCCGGACTGCGCGCCTAGAACCGCGAGACCACCGCGGCCGGCAAGGTAGGAGTGATTTGACCTATTTGTTCATGTGAATTGTCTAATACCAAATTGGTTATAGGGCTATGTGAAAAGTTCAAAGCTGTGGTAAATATCCTGTGAGATGCAGAATTATGTTCCATGTTACAAGTGTAAGTGGATAATACGAAAGTAAAACTCTCAAGAGGTCGTGATATTTTATACACCGTTTGGAATATATTAGTACAGTGAACTACCATTTCGAGTCACAAACTCCTCCGCAAAATACGGCGATATTTAGAGATGATTCAGGGTATACTACAATATGAAACGTACCTCAGTTATACTCACGCGGACAAAACCACGCACAATCAATGTTTAAGAAACAATCTAGGTGCAGGCGTTGCCTTTCTCAAATGTTTGATGAATTAATGTAATGAACAATCGTAGGGCTTTCAACCCAACAATTTTCCTTCCACCCTCCTAACCACGGGCGACTGGTGATGGGTAGCACTAAGGGAGAATGGAGAGATGAACCCGCCATTCTTGTGCTGCTATACTCTGTTCAATAGCGTGTAACGTTCTTTCTTTAAGGAATTTCTTTGTAATATATTGAATGAAAATGCCTGAGCTCGGAATGCACACAGATCTGGAGTTATCATGTAGCGTGTTGTAACTGCAAGTGGTGTACTTACTCTGTGTTATTGTTAGCAAAAACTTAATAGGAACTGTTTCGGCAATGCAACTCCCAATACCAATAAATAAATACAGTCACTGCAAAATACATTCAAACCGTTACGCACTGAGTCCTCTCGCCCTGTTCACAATCGGTAGCTTTGGTCCCTGTGCACATAACAAATAAATAAAATTGTCTTACCTCTAAAACAACAACGGTGGATCGTGAAACATTCTGGTCTCTCATGAAGAAGAATAAAATGTAACTGCGTAGGCTTCCGCGGCCAGAGTCAGTCGACATAAAAGTTTTCTCGGTATGGTATCGTGTCATAATACCAATTACAACAATAAAATATGTTTACAGGCTCAACGGTGTGCAATGCTGGCCATATTACTTTAAAATGTACATCAAATTCTTTTGGCTGATAAATAAAAACATTTAAGAAAATTCAGTGTGTCTGAAAAAAATATGACCTTTACAGGGAGCGGTACTGATTTGGGTGAATTAGTAACACTGACCGCCGGCCACTGTGACCGAGCGGTTCTAGGCGCTTCAGTCTGGAACCGCGTGCCCGCTACGGTCGCAGGTTCGAATTATGCCTGGGCATGGATGTGTGAGATGTCCTTAGGTTAGTTAGGTTTAAGTAGTTCTAAGTATAGTGGACTAATGACCTCAGATGTTAAGTCCCATATTGCTTAGAGCCATTTGAGCCATAACACTGATCTTTTCAATAGTGAAATTGTATTCAAAAAAGTTTCGCTTTCCAAAAAATGTGACCATTGAAATTACATTACGCACAAAAACCTCATCCTTTTTGTTAATGAGTCACAAACAATGTGAGATACAGCAAGTATTTCCTAAGCTCACTAAAATAGCATAAAGACAAACCATTAATTACGTATACCTGTGTTAACAAATCCTAGAAACATTACAAAAAGGAAATATCTACCTATCCCTTACCCCTTACATCAGATCCGTTTACGTACGTTCTGGAGTTACTCTATAAATGTCATTTATCAGCCAACTCATATACACTAACGCGCAGGCAAAATAATATAAATATTTAAAATCTTTACCTGGCTTGAGAGAAGACTTCTGCTTCCACATTTATGTTTCCAATAATACATGTACGCGTAATTCCTACATTACAATGTAACACTTCGTGGCTTCACAGAGCACACGACAAAAACTGCCTGCTCCATCCTCTTCCGCTCACAGACAGCTACCCACAGCTGTGCGCGAAGCGCGCTCTTACTCCAACACTACAATCTCAGACCAGAAGCAGTATCTTTGACTCTGCAGTCATGCACAGTGAGCTATCTGCTTTACAGAGCCCATCAGAGACGTACATAGTTTGTAAGATTATAGTTTCATTTTAGTTTACATTAGTATCGTTACAGTATTCGAGCACCACATTTAAATGTACCCTAGTAGACACCTTTCAAGCACACCCCATTGTTTCAACATGATCGCTTGCCTAAATATTATGGTCATCCGACAGTGAGATTCTTAGAATTTTTCTTGGATATTAAGAGAATCTACACTTTTCGAAAGTGTCTAATCTAAGGAGCAGCCCTCTAGATTTGGAAAAATGTAATGTGTTTCAAGTTCAGTGTAATAAATACAGATGTTCTTCGACCTAAGTGACTACAATATCACGTAAGTACAATCATTTAAGATCAAGGTAAATTAAGGGAAGAGCAAATAATAATGCGCGATTTTAAATAAGGCCTACTGCTTCTAATTCTGAAAATATGAGGGAGATCAGGAAAGTGACAGCACTTTTTGAGCCTTGTTTAAGCGCAAGAAAGCGCTCGTACCGCTGCTATTACATTTTGTGTCTCCGTTGAGTGCTGCGTTTGACCACCTTCAGAGAGTAACTGTTTCAGATATGTGGAGTAATGTGTAAGTAATTATATATGTCTGGAAAGTTTGTTTATTCGTCTTTAAATGTGTGTAAACATACTGATTTGTGGTACGGAAGTAGTCAATAACTGAAGCAAGAGAAGTAATAGGCGTGGAGTAATTTGTTGGAATATTGGCAGCGGTCATACAAAATCAAATTCATACGGTGATAATGATAGCATTCGGCACATACAAACTTGTTCAGTTCAGCGCTATTGTCAGCTTTTCTACTGTAATCACTACAGTCGAACATGCATCTACTCTTACTGTGGATCCGAAAGAGAATAATCCATGTTCGGCATTGTCAATAAGGCAACTGACGTCACACAAGCCACATCGGATCAGTCTTCTGGTCGCAGGAGTTTTAGACTTCTTTGGCGAATTTCACTCGTGTAACCTTCCTGTGTTACCATGAAACTAATAGTCGCACTTCGGACAAACGAAACGGGACTTTACCAACTCATGGCAACTGTATGTATGTCACTGGTAGCAAACGTGCCGGAATCGAACATCCAATAGTATATCAGTAATTGATTAATAATCTGACCAAATTTCCCGTTGGCGTTCGAAAGGTATGAAAGGGGTATGAGACACCATCACTAATAGATCACATACTAGAGCTTGGTTTTATTAAGAATAATGTTATGATAATTTGTCTCAAACTTCGTAAGACTGCTGCGCAGACACTGTCTCCATGTACGCGTACACCATAATTGCTTTACCACGCAAACACTGGGGTTACATTCGTCTGATGTGAGACGTTCCTGGGGGAGAGGTGGGGGGGGGGGGGGGGGCACTTTTGGCCGAACCACACAATTACCCTGGGTTCGGTGTGGGGCAACGGTGAGGTAGTGGACTGGTTGGTTGGTTGGTTGGTTTGGGGAAGGAGAACAGACAGCGAGGTCATCGGTCTCATCGGATTAGGGAAGGACGGGGAAGGAAATCGGCCGTGCCCTTTGAAAGGAACCATCCCGGCATTTGCCTGGAGCGATTTAGGGAAATCACGGAAAACGTAAATCAGGATGGCCGGACGCGGGATTGAACCGTCGTCCTCCCGAATGCGAGTCCAGTGTCTAACCACTGCACCACCTCACTCGGTAGTGGACTGCTGTAGCCTGTTCTTGAGTTGTGTACCACTGAGGACTGCGGCGGGGACGAAGCCTCTCCGCATTTCTAGGCCCCCAGTTCCGTACAACACAATACTTCATAATCCCGTATTATATCTTTTGACACCACAAAGGTGAATATCGCTACCCTCCATCAGAAACCATTGAATTTATCACTAAGCAATACGTCCGAGTAACGCCATGACGACTCTG
Organism: Schistocerca piceifrons; assembly: GCF_021461385.2. Lineage (NCBI taxonomy): Eukaryota > Metazoa > Arthropoda > Insecta > Orthoptera > Acrididae > Schistocerca > Schistocerca piceifrons. The sequence continues at coordinate 439,952,344 of NC_060143.1, forward strand.
ACATTTTCATTCACCTGTTACCTGTTGCCCGCATCTCGTGGTCGTGCGGTAGCGTTCTCGCTTCCCACGCCCGGGTTCCCGGGTTCGATTCCCGGCGGGGTCAGGGATTTTCTCTACCTCGTGATGGCTGGGTGTTGTGCGCTGTCCTTAGGTTAGTTAGGTTTAAATAGTTCTAAGTTCTAGGGGACTTATGACCACAGCAGTTGAGTCCCATAGTGCTCAGAGCCATTTGAACCATTTTTTGTTACCTGTTTCTTCCGTCATTGCTCTGCCTGATCCCAGAAAAAAAAACATGTCAAACTGTAAATCCTTCAGAAGAGAGATTCCCTAAGCACTCATTTGTAAATAGCGCTTTTCATAATCCAATCGCTATACTCCAGAAATCACTCAACCACCTTGGATGTCTTTCGTTCACAGATGTTTTTAGTTTCATAGAGAAGCGGTAACAGTGACTGGATGAAATATCAAACTAGCGCGTCCACCTTATTCAAAATCCAGCGACCGCATTGCGGTGTTTCATCTTTCCTGTCACTAATGGTCGAAACTCTACCACTTCCGCCGGCCGGAGTGACCGTGCGGTTCTAGGGGCTACAGTCTGCAACCGAGCGGCCGCTACGATCGCAGGTTCGAATGCTGCCTCGGGCATGGATGTGTGTGATGTCCTTAGGTTAGTTAGGTTTAATTAGTTCTAAGTTCTAGGCAACTGATGACCTCAGAAGTTAAGTCGCATAGTGCTCAGAGCCATTTGAATTTTTTTCAACCACTTCCGAACGGAGCAAGGGAGACGCTACGTCTTAGGCGAGAGCAGTAATTGTGAAAGAGCTGCATGTGAATGTAATGCGTAGGGACAGACAATAAAAAGTATTGCCGGCCGCGGTGGTCGAGCGGTTCTAGGCGCTTCAATCCGACTGGTACGATCGCAGGTTCGAATCATGCCTCAGGCATGGATGTGTGTGATGTCCTTAGGTTAGTTAGGTTTAAGTAGTTCTAAGTTCTAGGGGACTGATGACCTCAGATATTAAGTCCCATAGTGCTCAGAGCCATTTGAACCACTTGAATAAAAAGTATTGTGGAGAACTGCTCTTAGATCTATTCTTCCAAGGGATGAAAGACTAGCATCAAGTGACACCGACTGGTGCGATCTGATAGCTGAATTGCAACATTAAACGTACAAAGTATATGTGTATGTTTTATAAAGCCTTAAGTCAATAATTATAAACCACATACTGTCTCTCAGTTTAAGTTTAATCTTGCCGTGGTGCGCTTTGCAATGTCAAGTCATACCCCTAAGGCCTCGCTCAGAAACCGGATCGACACAGATGTTGACGGTATTTCCAGTAGCTGGAATCTGTTTCAGTTGCGGGTAGCCCGGTTTACGGTTCGGGCCGCCAGCTGTAACTAAGTTAGGGCAACGGTTGCCCTTCGTTAGTAATTTCTGTCCGCGGAGTTTACCCCGATTGCGCCCGGTACGGCGGAGTCTATTAAATATCGTGTGGTTGGCAACTCGCAGCGAACAAGCGAATGAATTCTGCATGCGGTGCACCGCGGCTAGACGAGGTGCAGCTCTGAACCGCGCCGACACGGCTCGAATAATTCTGGAACCGGCGTGTAGAACTTTAAATGTCACTCGGAATTGTATCTGAAAGCCATTCCGAAAGAATAGAGTATTGGTTGGAATAGTACTCCTGCTAACAAGTTCAATCGCAGCCGTATCTCAGTTTATACAACAGCATAGCAGGAATTGCGGTAAGATACGTTTCCTTTGTGGAAGCCAACAATAGCCAGTTACAGCAGTAACACTGTGCAGCAGATCAGATCACAATTATTATCGAAACAAACTGCTTGTAAGATAATTGGGAACCAGCATGAAATCAGTCGTCACAGTGCTTGAGAGCCAACGCCGTGCCTGGCCAGAGTGGTTACCCGAGTTGCAATGGTATGGAGCGTGGCAGTGGGAGGAGTGGTTGGTACTGATGGTTTTAATGGCAAAATTTCAATTCATCATTTATTCATAAAAGACCAAATTTAAAATTACACACAATTATAAAGATAACTTCATGCTGGCTGATCACAGCACTTCGATCACAAGGCACACTTTATTACGTTCGGCGATAAGACGAGAATTTTAAAAAAAGTCCCATGCTTCTTGAAAGAGTGTAGGGGGACGATGCGGGAAACCCGCAACGACGTACTAGACAAGGTTCTAGAGGAGGTGGTTTGCCGTTGCCTTCCTCCGACCGTAACTGGGATAAAGGATGATGATGAAGACAACAACGCCTACTCATCTCGATATAGGTGAAAATCCCTGACCTCGCTCAGAATCGAAGCCGGGACGCCGTGCGTCGAAAGCTAGAACGCTACCGCGAGACCAGGAGCTGAGGATATAAGACGAGATATATCACTTAATTACATTCAGCCTCAAGAAAATGAGTATTTGGCCTTACAGTAGATAGAAAAATTAGTTTGCTTGTAATGTCTCATGCACATTACATAGGAAACACAACAAAGCTCTGACATACTTATTCATAAAGCACCATTATCCACCAAACGTAATGACTGAACTAAATGCAAATGATCAATATAAAAACAAATACTGAAAATTACAGATACTGCCACTTCTCAAGTCTCACTTTCTACTTGTGAATCGTTACAGGCATTGATAACCGATTACCACATTTTTAAAGTAACGTTTCACGTAAAAACTCTGTTGTTGTTGTTGTGGTCTTCAGTCCAGAGACTGGTTTGATGCAGCTCTCCATGCTACTCTATCCTGTGCAAGCTTCTTCATCTCTCAGTACCTACTACAACCTACATCCTTCTGAATCTGCTTAGTGTATTCATCTCTTGGTCTCCCTCTGCGATTTTTACCCTCCACGCTTCCCTCCTATACTAAATTGGTGATTCCTTGATGCCTCAGAACATGTTCTATCATCCGATCCCTTCCTCTAGTCAAGTTGTGCTACAAATTTCTCTTCTCCCCAATTCTAATCAATACCCCTTCGTTAGTTATTTGATCTACCCATCGAATTTTCAGCATTCTCCTGTAGCACCACATTTCGAAAGCTTCTATTCTCTTCTTGTCTAAACTATTAATCGTACACGTTTCACTTCCATACAAATATTTGCAGAAAACACATCCTGACACTTAAATCAATACTCGATGTTAACAAACTTCTGTTCTTCAGAAAGGCTTTCCTTGCCATTGCCAGTCTACATTTTATATCCCCTCTACTTCGGCCATCATCGGTTACTTTGTTCCCTAAATAGCAAAACTCATTCACTACTCTAAGTGTCTCATTTCCTAATGTAATTCTCTCAGCATCACTCGATTTAATTCGAATACATTCCACTATCCTCGTTTTGCTTTTGTTGATGTTAATCTTATATCCTCCTTTTAAGACACTGTCCATTCCGTTCAATTGCTCTCCTAGGTCCTTTGCTGTCTCTGACAGAATTACAATACCATCGGCGAACCTCAAAGTTTTTATTTCTTCTCATTGGATTTTAACTCCTACTCGAATATTTCTTTTGTTTCCCTAACTGTTTGCTCAATATAGAGATTGAATAACATCAGGGAGAGTCTACAACCCTGTCTCACTCCCTTCCCAACCACTGCTTTACTTTCATGTCTCTCGACTCTTATAACTGCCATCCTTTTTTCTGTACGAATTGTAAATAGCCTTCCGCTCCTTGTGTTTTACCCTACCACCTTCAGAATTTGAAAGAGAGTATTCCAGGCAACATTGTCAAAAGCTTTCTCTAAGTCTACAAATGCTAGAAACGTTCGTTTGCCTTTCCTTAATCTAAGATAAGTCGTAGGGTCAGTATTGCCTCGCGTGTTCCAACATTTCTATGGAATCCAAACTGATCTTCCCCGAGGTCAGCTTCCATCACTTTCTTAACTCGTCTGTAAAGAATTCGCGTTAGTATTTTGCCGCCGTGACTTATTAAACTGATAGTTCGGTAACTTTCACATCTGTCAACACCTGCTTTCTTTGGGATTGGAATCATTATATTCTTCCAACCCCAACGGAAGCTTAATAAAAATATATATAGCTCATGTACATTAGTTCCATCACTTTGGTGCAAGTGGTAATACATTACAAGCAGAAAAGAAATCCTTAAAAATAAATATCGAATACAAAACTCTACAGAAATATCATGCATCACATTTAGTATTGGAATGACAGGTAGCTTCACAATTTAACGTATCGATAAAACATGACTGTCCATTGCAGCACGTAATACACACAGTCATAGACACAAGTACACAAAGGACAAGCCAAGCTATACGCTAAATTCGACCAACCTCGGCAAACGAGGAGGAAGTATCTCATTCGAGAACATGCCACTCACTACCTCTCCCTCCCCCACGCACACTTGCGACTGACACATTGCAGCTGCAAGTGAGCTTAATGCTAACACGATGCTGTCATTTTAACATCCACACCGACAGGGAAGTGACAGGTGTAGCAAGTACCTGGGCGCCGTATCCTACAGACAGGAGCGAGAAAATGGCGAGCCGACAGCTTACACCCGTGGCCGGTGAGTCTGCAGCGTCGGCTGACTTGGAGCGCAACACCGAAGTACTGACAGGCAGACAGCCAGCTTTCAATTCCAGTTACTTCACAACATCTGTAAGCGGCGCCGTACTGTGTGCACGCCGCCGACAAGTGTCAGACAAACAAACAGCCAGCACTCAACGGGCACGACTCGTGGCTGCCCTCATCGCTCACCGCCGTAGCCACAGCTTCAGTACACAAGCTGGCTGCTACCCAGGCCACTCCAGCGGCCCGTGTGTTCCCAGCCTTGTTCGTAGGCTGGATGCACACTGAGCCCGGCACCAGGCTCTTATATCGATACCCAAAGATGTGCTGGCACGGCTAGCAAACATTTTGACACCTAAGAAAGAGAATATTGTTAACAGGAACTTACACACAGTGTTTATTGAATGTACGGCCAAAAGGCAGTGAGACGTGGAATTTCAATGTGGTCACCACTGCAACACTTACGGCTGCTCAATGACAATTGAGAGTTTCATTTTCGAAATTACTAAGAAGACCAATTCCTCATCGCACCACACTCAGATTTAGTGGTAACGGGGCCCACTGGACAACCCGTTAAAAACTGAACACGGATCAAGCACGAAAACAGGAAGAAGGTGTACCGAACTGTGGAAATAAAGCAAAAGAGAGACAGTGAACGGTTCAAGAAAAATATGGGCAATAAAGATCAGCGTGAAACAGCAACGGCGACATAGGTGAGATTCCGTGGCGTTGGACTGCCAAGAGGGCGAGCCTGTCACTGAAGTGTTTGTTGTCTTTCTGCAGTCTTGGCAGTAGTCATACTCTACATCGGTTACAGAATATGAGTCATGTGATAAGAATACGTTGCCGTCGCAAGTAAGTTTGATGAACAGTGAGAGCAGGCGAGATACCAAGTAGACTCCTCACAGAAATGAGAACAACAAATAAACGGGTGTGTACTATGTTACAACGGAAATGGAAATGTCGTGTGACTAGGCCTACCGTCCCGTAGACCGTTCGCCTGGTGCAAGTCTTTCGAGTTGACGCCACCTCGGCGACTTCCTTGTCGATGCGGATGAAATGATAATGATAAAGAAAACATAACACCCAGTCCCTGAGCGGAGAAAATGTTTGACTCATCCAGGAATTGAATCTAACGGCCCGTTAGGTATGTGTGGTGTGCGTACTGTAAGATCTTCGGTACACACACCATCAGATTATTTGACTTGTCGCTCTAACGAAGTAGGCGAGTGTCAGCAATATGTCTCGTGGTCTTATCGTGGCGTGTTTATCTTCTGCCGTTAGGTCAGACGATAGAAATGCCACTTGCACGCTTAGAGTAGCAGATTGACGGTGACCAACTTTAAACAGAACTTGATTAATTTTCACACACAGTAATTAAAATAATAAAAAGCGTAGACATTACGTAATTTGATTCTGGATGCTGTTTACAATTGACAATCTGAAGTTCCTTTGGTCTTGGTACGTAATCTTATTCTTATACACTCCTGGAAATGGAAAAAAGAACACATTGACACCGGTGTGTCAGACCCACCATACTTGCTTTGGACACTGCGAGAGGGCTGTACAAGCAATGATCACACGCACGGCACAGCGGACACACCAGGAACCGCGGTGTTGGCCGTCGAATGGCGCTAGCTGCGCAGCATTTGTGCACCGCCGCCGTCAGTGTCAGCCAGTTTGCCGTGGCATACGGAGCTCCATCGCAGTCTTTAACACTGGTAGCATGCCGCGACAGCGTGGACGTGAACCGTATGTGCAGTTGACGGACTTTGAGCGAGGGCGTATAGTGGGCATGCGGGAGGCAGGGTGGACGTACCGCCGAATTGCTCAACACGTGGGGCGTGAGGTCTCCACAGTACATCGATGTTGTTGCCAGTGGTCGGCGGAAGGTGCACGTGCCCGTCGACCTGGGACCGGACCGCAGCGACGCACGGATGCACGCCAAGACCGTAGGGTCCTACGCAGTGCCGTAGGGGACCACACCGCCACTTCCCAGCAAATTAGGGACACTGTGGCTCCTGGGGTATCGGCGAGGACCATTCGCAACCGTCTCCATGAAGCTGGGCTACGGTCCCGCACACCGTTAGGCCGTCTTCCGCTCACGCCCCAACATCGTGCAGCCCGCCTCCAGTGGTGTCGCGACAGGCGTGAATGGAGGGACGAATGGAGACGTGTCGTCTTCAGCAATGAGAGTCGCTTCTGCCTTGGTGCCAATGATGGTCGTATGCGTGTTTGGCGCCGTGCAGGTGAGTGCCACAATCAGGACTGCATACGACCGAGGCACACAGGGCCAACACCCGGCATCATGGTGTGGGGAGCAATCTCCCACACTGGCCGTACACCACTGGTGATCGTCGAGGGGACACTGAATAGTGCACGGTACATCCAAACCGTCATCGAACCCATCGTTCTACCATTCCTAGACAGGCAAGGGAACTTGCTGTTCCAACAGGACAATGCACGTCCGCATGTATCCCGTGCCACCCAACGTGCTCTAGAAGGTGTAAGTCAACTACCCTGGCCAGCAAGATCTCCGGATCTGTCCCCCATTGAGCATGTTTGGGACTGGATGAAGCGTCGTCTCACGCGGTCTGCACGTCCAGCACGAACGCTGGTCCAAGTGAGGCGCCAGGTGGAAATGGCATGGCAAGCCGTTCCACAGGACTACATCCAGCATCTCTACGGTCGTCTCCATGGAAGAATAGCAGCCTGCATTGCTGCGAAAGGTGGATATACACTGTACTAGTGCCGACATTGTGCATGCTCTGTTGCCTGTGTCTATGTGCCTGTGGTTCAGTCAGTGTGATCATGTGATGTATCTGACCCCAGGAATGTGTCAATAAAGTTTCCCCTTCCTGGGACAATGAATTCACGGTGTTCTTATTTCAATTTCCAGGAGTGTATATCTCTTATACTTGACAAAGTGTCTATACATTTATCTTCATGGCTATGTACAGGAATATGGTAATCTTATTAGGTGCAGACTGAAACTTGACTATAGACTGGTACAGACTAATGCAGACTGGTACAGACTGGTGCAGATGAATGCAGACTGACTAATCGGAGGTCTGTACACTCGTTATAATACCTCGCGCATTCATGTATCACTGCGCGAGTGTGATCCACGAGGAGAAAAGGTTCTACGTTAGCAGCAATCTCATTGGCTGCGTTACATGTTAAATACGCGGATCGGCGGAAGCAGAATTTGATCCGTCTCTAAGGCAGCGCCATCTCGTAGTGCGGAGACGGACGAGCCCTGCGCCTGCGCTGTTGTGCTTAGCAGAGCTCGCTCTAGTGGGAAAGTTGTGCACGCGCTGACTACGCGGAACTATGTACACAACAGTATGACATTCCGAAGCACTGACCACTCAGCTACCAGGGGCGGTCTATGTTACCATGAAGGTATCGAATATATTGCTTTCCCCTACTTACACCTCCCGAGGAGATCACGAATGTAAAATTAGAGAGATTAGAGCGCGCACGGAGGCTTTCAGACAGTTGTTCTTCCCGCGAACCATATGCGACTGGAACAGGAAAGGGAGCTAAAGACAGTGGCACGTGAAGTGCCCTCCGCCACACACTGTTTGGTGGCTTGCGGAGTATAAATGTAGATGTAGATGTAGAAGGACTTCGAGAGTCAAGACGTTCAAAACAGGACGCAACTTCTAAAACAATAGATACATATGTTTTGACAGAGCAAGAGAAACTGTGTGGCTGTGAAACTGTTGCTGTCACTTGTTGCAGCTTGTGTGACAAACTGTTATGTTTTCATCATTTCCTTCGGAGTGATCACATTCACATTCATGAGAACACCTAAATCGATCAAGAGGCATAAATCACTCAGCAGTCGTACAAATTAGCTACGTCGATAAGAGATTCCTATCATATGGCACACGTACTGTCACTAATGCTGTGTCTGGCACACCAGACGTGTTTTCTGGTGGATTCGGTTGACATGTGTCTTGTTCAGGCGTTTTCGGTTCCCGTTCGAAAGCCTCTACATTTCGGCTGCTAAGCGAGTAGTTGTGCAGAATTAACTGTCACTATAGGTTCCTACCTACCTGTTGCAAACGTTACACCGCGACACAGACAAAAATTTGAATAAAGCGAACAGCGTACAAAAATGACATGGTTGAGGTTTGAACACGGCTCGCTCGCTTGGTAGTCTACTACCATGATCATTTACGCTCAACGTCGTTGCTTTTTCACGGCAAGGTTGAGGTTGAGGTTTGAACACAGCTCGCACGCTTGGTAGTCTCCTAACATGATCGTTTATGCATAACGTCGTTGCTGTTTCACGTTGCTCTTTATTGCACTTCCTCTTCTTGGATCGTTACTATTTTGCTTTTTTTTTCACTGTCCAGTACACCTTCTTCCTGTTTTCATACTTGATCTGTGTTCAGTTTCTGAGGGTCTGTCCACAAAGGCCTTCTTATCACTAAATTTTAGAGGGGCGCGATGGGCAGTTTTCCTTGTAAGAGTTATAGAAAAGTTGATAAAAGTATGAGGCTTCTAACTGCAGTGTCGATAGTTACCAGTCTTTCAAGTTTCGCGATGAGCACATCTTCTCAACGTTAAGATCAGGTTCATGTTAGACAATACGCAAGAGCAGAATGGATGCATTTAGGCTACTACCGTAATGCATGGAGGAGACTAGAGGACACCTTTATAAAGAAATAAATACTGTAACGAGAAAATATACAGGGTGAATAACCTAAAACTTGCACTGCAAATATTGCGGAAATGTAAAGTGCTGTTGATGTTTGGTTTTCACATTATAGATTGGTAGTCAGAAATTCGTGCTGTTAGTCAATACACAGATTGTAATAATACTTAGGTATCATATTATTTGTGCAAACCTACACTTTTTTAAACCGAAAAATGCCTATTGACGTCAACAAACTAAATTAGAATGTGAGTGGCATTTGAAGCAGGATTCTAGTGCGAGTCGTTTACAAGACATAGTATTTTGGGTAGGTCTCACACCGATATTTGAACGGTACCTATGGTAGCACACAATGAAGAACATCACAAGTGTATACACTGGTTTCGTGCATTCTGACCAGTAAGGCGACAACTGGCCACCACTGGTTGTGTTCAAATGACCACCAGCAGTGCCAATACTCGCTTTTAGTGTGGTATGGAAGATTGCTGCACACGTGCAAACATTTCAGAGGAGATATCCGAGCAGGCTGCAGTAATACGTCCTTCCGTAGCATCAGGTGTCATTGGTATGTTCTTGTAGACAACGTCTTTTAACTGTCTCTAAGTAAGAAGTCTGAAGGCGTCAGATCCGGGTAACGGTCCGGCCGGGGTACAGGTCTTCTACGTCCAATACACGATTTGGAAACAATTCTTGGACCGCCGGGGTGGCCGCGCGGTTCTAGGCGCTACAGTCTGGAACCGCGAGACCGCTACGGTCGCAGGTTCGAATCCTGCCTCGGGCATGGATGTTTGTGGTGTCCTTAGGTTAGTTAGGTTTAAGTAGTTCTAATTTCTAGGGGACTGATGACCTCAACAGTTAAGTCCCATAGTGCTCAGAGCCATTTTTGAAACAATTCTTGAAGACATGCTGACGTACTCCGTGCGCTATGAGCAGGGCAGCCATTTTGTTGCTACCACAAGTTCCTTCTAATCTGCAGAAGACTGCCTTCTAGTATCCGTCTGTTAGGAGGCTGCGATACCTGCGCGCGTTCAGTGTTCTGTCTATTATATACGGGCCTATGAGCTCGAGGTTCATCATCCCACACCACATGGCTGCATTCCACGGACGCTGGTGTTCCATCCGACCGAGTTCACGGCGATTGTAAACACACCAGTGCTGCATGTTTCGATGGTTATCCATGTCATGACTTGTGAATGTAGATTCATCACTAAACGAGATACATGGTACACATGGAGTATCCTGTCTCAGCGCCCAAGTACAGAACATAACACGATCCTCATAATCGTTTACATGCAGCTCTTCACGGAGAGAGATGGATGTAGAATGCGTAGGACACTTGTGTGATTCATGTCACCTCCTCGTGCGATTTTACAGGAGCTAGTGTGTGGATCATCAGCAACAGCTGCATGAACATTAATTTCTTCCTCGTCTGTCGTCATCTGTTCCTTTTCTGTTACGTTGTCTAGGCGTTACATTATCATTCACACGTAAGTGGTTGAAGAGGGCGATAAATAGTATCTGAGATGGTTGACATCTGTTGGCGCACAATAACGAACTGAATTCTTCCTACGCTGTTCCTACACTGTCCATAAACTACACTACTGGCCATTAAAATTGCTACACCAAGAAGAAATGCAGATGGTAATCGGGTATTCTTTGCACAAATATATTATACTAAATCTGACATGTGATTACATTTCCACGCAATTTGGGTGCATAGATCCTGAGGAATCAGTACCGAGGACAACCACCTCTGGTCCTAATAACGGCCTTGATACGCCTGGGCATTGAGTCAAACAGAGCTCGGATGGCGTGTACAGGTACAGCTGCCCATGCAGCTTCAACACGACACCACAGTTCATCAAGAGTTGTAACTGGCGTATTGTGACGAGCCAGTTGCTCGGCTACCACTGACCAGACGTTTTCAATTGGTGAGAGATCACGAGAATGTGCTAGCCAGGGCAGCAGTCGAACATTTTCTGTAACCAGAAAGGCCGTTACAGGACCTGCAACATGCGTCGTGCATTATCCTGCTGAAATGTAGGGTGTTGCAGGGATCGAAATAAGGGTAGAGCCACGCGTCGTAACACATCTCAAATCTAACGTCCACTGTTCAAAGTGCCGTCAATGCGGACAAGAGGTGACCGAGACGTGTAACCAATGGCACCTCATACGACCACGCCGGGTGATACGCCAGTATGGCGATGACGAATACACGCTTGCAATGTGCGTTCACCACGATGTTGCCAAACACGGATGCGACTATCATGATGCTGTAAACAGAACCTGGATTCATCCGAAAAATGTCGTTTTGCCATTCGTGCACACATGTTCGTCGTTGAGTACTCCATCGCAGGCGCTCCTGTCTGTGATGCAGCGTCAAGGGTAACCGCAGCCAAGATCTCCGAGCTGATAGTCGGTGCTGCTGTAAACGTCGTCGAACTGTTCGTGCAGATGGTTATTGTCTTGCAAACGTCCCCATCTGTTGACTCAGGGATCGAGACGTGGCTGCACGATCCGTTACATCCATGCGGATAAGATGCCTGCCATCTCGACTGCTAGTGATACGAGGCCGTTGGGATGCACCACGGCGTTCCGTATTACCCTCCTGAACCCACAGATTCCATATTCTGCTAACAGTCATTGGATCTCGACCAACGCGAGCAGAAATGTCGCGACACGATAAACCGCCATCACGATAGGCTACAATCCGACCTTTATCAAAGTCGGAAACGTGATGGTACGCATTTGTCCTCCTTACGCAAGACGTCACAACAACGTTCCACCAGGCAACGCCGGTCAACTGCTGTTTGTGTATAAGAAATCGGTTCAAAACTTTCCTCATGTCAGCACGTTGTTGGTGTCGCCACAGGCGCCAACCTTGTGTGAATGCTCTGAGAAGCTAATCATTTGCATATCACAGCATCTTCTTCCTGTCGGTTAAATTACGCGTCTGTAGCACGTCATCGTCGTGGTGTAGAAATTTTAATGGCCAGTAGTGTATGAGCAGGTCGGCTTTTCCTGCGTTGGTACATTCCATACTGCGCTCACGACCTACTGGTTGGATTCTCACAAATTAACTGACTAGCAAGTAGCTATGCACTCAAGGTGCACTTATGCTTACTACAAGATAACATAACAACAACGTACCTAGAAACTACGGAGATTGAATGGCACGAACAGATGTTGGTGTGGAAACTTCTAAAAACACGGTATGTTGTAAACGACTCTTATACAATCCTGCAACAAACACCACCTTTTGTGGCGGTGTTCGTAGCGACAAACACTTGGCTGTAGAAATGGCTTACGAAGTCACCGCCACACTTTTAATAGCGGGCCGACCGGTCCGCTGGAACAGTGAACAGAAAGATGAAAGCCCAAACACTCATATTAAATAAAAGTCGGTACTTATCTTTTATTAATGAAGATACAGTAACACAGTAGTGAGCTCGGTGTCTACAGAGATCTGTCTAGTTCGAGTCGGAGCGGCTAGGTCAGCGTCGGCTGACGACAAACAACAACTCTGCTGCGATGAACACACAACTGACTACCAAGTACACAATTCGGAGGCGAGTATACAACTGAGCGGCGAATACAGAACTGTCCTAGCGCTCGCGACTCCAGCGCTTAAGAAGCCAGAACCCAGCGGTGGCGCGCGCAGACTCGCGGCGATTTCCTGTCTCGCTGGCGCTGCTTATGCGGACGGCGTCCGTACTTTGATGCTGCCAACCTTTTGGCAGCGGGCTCGGTTGGCATTACTGGCTAGGATACAACACCACCGATTTATAATTCACCCTTCTTTTAGTTTGTTTATGTCAATAGACACTGTTTCATTAAAAAAAGTGTATGTTTGCCCAAGATCTGTGCCTTCTATGTATAATTACAAACTATGTGTTGGCTAACAATATGAGTCCCTGACTACCAACCCATTCTGTGAAAACCACGTATATCTACATCTACATCTACATCCATACTCCGCAAGCAACCTGACGGTGTGTGGCGGAGGGTATCTTGAGTACCTCTATCGGTTCTCACTCCTATTCCAGTCACGTATTTTATCCTCATGGACTCTTCGCGAGATATACGTAGGAGGGAGCAATATACTGCTTGACTCCTCGGTGAAGGTATGTTCTCCAAACTTCACCAAAAGCCCGTACCGAGCTACTGAGCGTGTCTCCTGCAGAGTCTTCCACTGGAGTTTATCTATCATCTCCGTAACGCTTTTGCGATTACTAAATGATCCTGTAACGAAGCGCGCTGCTCGCCGTTGGATCCTCTCTATCTCTTCTATCAACCCTATCTGGTACGGACCCCACACTGCTGAGCAGTATTCAAGCAGTGGGTGAACAAGCGTACTGTAACCTACTTCCTTTGTTTTCGGACTGCATTTCCTTGGGATTCTTCCAATAATCTCAGTCTGGCATCTGCTTCACCGACGATCAACTTTATATGATCGTTCCATTTTAAATCACTCCTAATGCGTACTCCCAGATAATTTATGGAATTAACTGCTTTCAGTTACTGACCTCCTATATTGTAGCTAAATGATAAGGGATCTTTCTTTCTATGTATTCGCAGCACATTACACTTGTCTACATTGAGATTCAATTGCCGTCCTCTGCACCATGGGTCACTTCGCTCCAGATCCTCCTGCATTTCAGTACAGTTTTCCATTGTTACAACCTCTCGATATACCACAGCATCATCCGCAAAAAGCCTCAGTGAACATCCGATGTCATCCACAAGGTCATTTATGTATATTGTGAATAGCAACGGTCCTACGACACTCTCCTGCGGCACACCTGAAATCACTCTCACTTCGGAAGACTTCTCTCCATTGAGAATGACATGCTGCGTTCTGTTATCTAGGAACTCTTCAATCCAATCACACAATTGGTCTGATAGTCCATATGCTCTTACTTTGTTCACTGAACGACTGTGGGGAACTGCATCGAACGCCTTGCGGAAGTCAAGAAACACGGCATCTACCTGGGAAACCCTGTATATGGCCCTCTTAGTCTCCTGGACGAATAGCGCGACCTGGGTTTCACACGATGGTCTTTTTCGGAACACATGCTGATTCCTAGAGAGTAGATTTCTAGTCTCCAGAAAATACATTATACTCGAACATAATACGCATTCCAAAAATCTACAACTGATCCACGTTAGAGATATAGGTCTATAATTCTGCACATTTGTTCGACGTGCCTTCTTGAAAACGGGGATGACATGTGCCCTTTTCCAATCCTTTGGAACGCTACGCTCTTCTAGAGACCTACGGCACACCGCTGCAAGAAGGGGGGCAAGTTCCTTCGCGTACTCTGTGTAAAATCTAACTGGTATCCCATCAGGTCCAGCGGCCTTTCGTCTTTTGAGCGATTTTAATTGTTTCTCTATCCCTCTGTCGTCTATTTCAATATCTACCATTTTGTCATCTGTGCGACAATCTAGAGAAGGAACTACAGTGCAGTCTTCCTCTGTGAAATAGTTTTGGAAAAAGACATTTAGTATTTCGGCCTTTAGTTTGTCATCCTCAGTTTCAGTACCAATTTGGTCACAGAGTGTCTGAACATTTTGTTTTGATCCACCTACCGCTTTGACGTAAGACCAAAATTTCTTAGGATTTTCTGCCAAGTCAGTACATAGAACATTACTTTCGAATTCATTGAACGCCTCTGTCATAGCCCACCTCACCCTATATTTCGCTTCGCGAAATTTTTGTTTGTGTGCAAGGCTTTGGCTATGTTTATGTTTGCTGTGAAGTTCTCTCTGCTTTCGCAGCAGTTTTCTAACTCTGTTGTTGTACCACGGTGGCTCTTTTCCATCTCTTACGATCTTGCACATACTCATCTAACGCGTATTGTACGATGGTTTTGAACTTTGTCCACTGATACTCAATACTGTACTTGAGAAAAAACTTTTGTGTTGAGCCGTCAAGTACTCTGAAATCAGATTTTTGTTACTTTTACTAAACAGAAAAATCTTCCTACCTATTTTAATATTACTAATTACGGCTGAAATTATCGATGCAGTAACCGCTTTATGATCGCTGATTCCCTGTTCTGCGTTAACTGTTTCAAATAGTTCGGGTCTGTTTGTCACCAGAAGGTCTAATATGTTATCGCCACGAGTCGGTTCTCCGTTTAACTGCTCAAAGTAGTTTTCAGATAAAGCACTTAAAAAAAATTAACTGGATTCTTTGTCCCTGCCACCCGTTATGAACGTTTGAGTCTCCCAGTCTATATCCGGCAAATTAAAATCTCCACCCAGAACTATAACATGGTGGGGAAACCTACGCGAAATATTTTCCAAATTATCCTTCAGGTGCTCAGCCACAACGGCTGCTAAGCCAGGGGGCCTGTAGAGACATCCAATTACCATGTCTGAGCCTGCTTTAACCGTGACCTTCACCCAAATCAAATTGCACTTCTTATCGCTATAAACACGCCTCCCCCTTCACTGTCCAGCCTGTCTCTGCGGTATACATTCCAATCTGAGTTTAGGATTTCATTACTGTTTACATCTGGTTTCAACCAACTTTCTGTCCCTAGTACTATGTGGGCATTGTGACCGTTTATTAATGAGAGCAGTTCTGGGACCTTTCTATAGACGCTCCTACAGTTTACCATTAGCACATTAATATTGTTATTCCCTGTTGCATTTTGCCTACTCCTACCTTGCCGCGTCTGCGGGGGCGTCTTGTCGGGCCTAGGGAGGGAATTCTCTAACCTAAAAAACCCCCATGTGCACTCCACATGTACTCCGCTACCCTTGTAGCCGCTTCCTGCGTGTAGTGCACGCCTGACCTATTCAGGGGGACCCTACACTTCTCCACCCGATAGCGGAGGTCGAGAAATTTGCAGTACAGATCTACGCAGAGTCGTCTGAGCCTCTGGTTTAAGCCTTCTACTCGGCTCTAAACCAGAGGACCGCGATCGGTTCTGGGAACGATACTACAAATAGTTAGCTCAGATTCCACCCCGTGAACGAGGCTTTCCTTCTTCACCAACTCCGCCAACCGCGTGTGCGAACTGAGGATGACCTCTGAAACCAGAAGGCAGGAGTCATTGGTGCCGACATGAGTCGGGTGCACCCAGTGCTCTCTATCGCCGCTGGTAGGGCCTCCTCCACATCTCGGATGCGACCCCCCAGCAAGCAGACAGAGTGAACACTGGCCTCCTTCCCCGACCTTTCCGCTGTTTCCCTAAGGGGCTCCTTCACCCGCCTAACGTTGGAGCTCCCAATAACTAATAAACCCCTCCCCCCCGGGTGCCTGCTCGGACCTTGCTGAAGGAGCAGCCACATGTCCACTCACAGGCAGAGCGGGCGACGCCACACGGCCAGCCTCCACAATGACCCTCCGCCTCGTGCGCCGCGAAAGCCGCTGAACCCGCCACTCCCCTTGGGGAGAGGGTGGCCCTACCGCGCCCGGTACCCGCGAAGATGTCTCGACAGCAGGGACAGTGGGTGAAACATGTAACACCTGGGGTGTACCATGCGACGCACCAGACTCCCCACTGCCGCTACACTCCGAGGCAGCAGCCTGAAGACGGCTGACCACGGCCATCAACACGTTCAGCTGTTCGCGAACAGTGGCCAGCTCCTCCTGCGTCCGTACACAGAAGTCACACATCCCATCCATCCTGAGAAATCAATTCACTGTAGAGAGTTAATCAACTTTTAACTAGACTGCTAATTCACTAAAGGTGGCTGATAGTTTCCTAAACAGTGTTTTACTAGAGACTTCTTGTAGAAAACAATGAAAATAGCACTACCTGTCTCTGGACTGTATTCAAAACAAACACTGGAACTACTGGCAGTATGGCTGACTAAAGGGACTCTCTTTGACTGTATTCAAAACATACACGAAATCTATGGAACACTATTACTAGCACTCGACAATTAAAGCCTCCAAAAGCAAAAAAACACGGAAGAAGAAGTGACAAATAAGAAAAATACAGTTAATACTTAAATTAACGTAGCTCGCTGCACAGCAGGCTTGAAGCAGACGGCAGTTACGACGACACTTTCTATTTCCTCAGTATGTGCCGTGCAAGATTTGAGTGGTTCACCCTATGCAGGGAGACCGAAGGCCAAAAATGACGCGAGGGCGCAAGCCGGAGTGGAGAACAGGCCATGCAGGCTGGTTGGGAAAGAGATACAGTAGCTCATTGAGAACGCAGTGCGTTTTCGCCGGCGTCGGTGGAAGTCAACGGTCCAACCTGACTTCCGCACGTAAAAAGTACTGAGGCTAGCGAAAAAAATGGAGTCAACAAATCAAGGAACAGCATTTAAATAGTTTGTCTCCTATTTTCTCTAAGAACTGCCTCCTGAATTCAAGAAATGATGACAAAGGAGGTTGTTTTACAAACAGGACATCTGGAAAGTTTAATTATAAAGCCACAGTTACTATAATAGAACACTCAAAGCTAATGTAACGTGAAGAAAGATACTGGCCCCTCGTTGACTGTCAGAAACAATCGTTGAGTGATCCAGTCTGGAGATGATAACACGGGAAAAGGACTCTCGTGGACAGGCGCATCACTTCATTTACATTCGTGAATTGATGGACAGGTTTGAGTGTAGTGGTGCACAGTATAGGTGGAGTATTGTGTACATGCCTGCCTTCATTAGCGTTAGTTTTCCCCGGCCAGGAACAAATCATGGCCCAAGTGCACATTATTAGTGTGAGATTGAAATGGATGCTTCCGAAAAATTAATCACTTGCCCATTGTTGTTTTGGTGTGAGAAGTATAATATAAAACATTCTTGTTCTGTCTTAGCTCTGTTTATTCCGGGTTAGGAACCCAGCGACAGCCTTGACGTTTTTACTCGTTCGAGCTGAAGCTGCACGTTCTGTATGCAGAGTGTTCGGTGTACACATTGCGCTGAGCTGAAGCTATAGATGGGGGTCAATTGAGCTTGAGTAATACAAAGGAGATATCGGTCCGCTGGATTTCCCTTGTTACCGGAATCCGCATGCGTAGTCACACTATAACAGCAGGATTTCAGTCTCCTATGTCCACGAACAGCTTATACCATTATAGTACGTATCAAACTGTCTCAGCATATGGTGGGAATTAACCTCACAATAAAGGTCGTGTGTAGTGCTGTTGTTAACATTATTGTTAAACAGTTGTAAAAGCTGTATGATAGCACGTCAATCACTTATTCATTATTAAATGCCACTGTACTCTTGAAAGTGGTGTAAGCCATAACGATCGAATATTTGTTTGGTTTACAAGCAATGCGCTCCCTTTAGACTAGTTTCAACATTCCTCGTTACAAACCTGATCTACGTAATTGTTCCACTGCACTATATCCGATTCTATCGACGGGCAATACACACTGATGAGGTATGTCCTTTCTCAATGATTGAGGTCTACCTCTACAGTAGTATAAACATCACATGTCTATTGCCTAGGCCTCTGCAAGACATGGAACCTTAGAGGTCGCGAGCAATTCGACAGCAACAATGACAGCACGTAAATCGCTGTATTCAGTGAACTTTACTCCATGATTTCCTGCTAGATCAACAAAAGGGCTATTTCATTCAACTTGCTCATCGAGATCTACTATTCTTGGAAACTGATAGCATAGGTCCATTAAAAGTAAATAAAGAGAACTGTTCAACTGTCTTTCATGAGCTTCCGGCAACTTTATGACCATGCACACAGTAATAATAATTTGCAGACTGGTCGAAGGACGCTGTTCAAGTGCCCTCAAGTTCTACCCACTCATTTATTAAGTACCCTGCGGAAATTTCCAGCATTTTGCTATCAACCCACTTCAGTTGGTCAGAACGTCGCTGATTTATAAATTAGCTAGATTTATATTCTGAAATGTAGCGTGTCCCTCCTAAGAGCCGTCAGGGGGCATTTCCTCTTGCGTTTGGGCGGATATTTGCAATTTAGTTTTTGCTCTTGTAGCAGGAGCCAACCCAAACAAGTGCTGCTCATCATCACGTCGTCGGCACCCCGTAGCTGAGTGGTCAGCGCGACGGATTGTCAATCCTCAGGGCACGGGTTCGATTCCCGGCTAGGTCGGAGATTTTCTTCGCTCAGGGACTGGGTGTTGTGTTGTCCTAATCATCATCATTTCATCCCCCATCGACGCGCAAGTCGCCGAAGTGGCGTCAAATCGAAACACTTGCACCCGGGGAACGGTCTACCCGTCGGGAGGCCGTAGTCACACGACATTTACATTTAACATCATGTCCTTCATGTGACGCTCAGTGTCGGCGAGAAGCGTCGGTTTGTTTCCCATTACAAACAAATTGATTTTTAAAGCGGCATTTTACGTGCCCAGACGACAGAGCGGTCCCATACTACTGTAGTACGATATTCGTTTTATCGATATGCGTTATCAGGGAGAGTATAACACGAAGAATGACTAGATCACCAGTACTCAAGTAGCAACAGTATAGCCTTGGTCGTGCTAATTGCTACTGCCAATTCCGTAATGCAGATGCGCAGCGCAGTCACTGCTGCAGTACTGGTTATCTGGTTATTCTTCGTGTTATACTGTCCCTGTTACTGTACAGGGTGATTATAATTAAAGTTAAACATCCAAAACGCTGTAGAAATACCACCACTGGTCAGAATGACGTCAAATTGCCACGAAATATTATCGGAGAATGGGGAAAAGGTATGACAGAAGAAAAATTTTTTTTAATGAAAATTGATCAATAGATGGCTCTGTATGTGTCAGAATACGTAAATGAAAAGACCTGTCACGCGCGCTATCCATTGAAGTTGGTATAAACACGCCGGGTACACGGCTTTTCCCCCTTTCGCCTTTACAACGTTCGCCGTAACTGTCTCAATACAGGATCGTGCTCTGGTTGTAACTATGGCTGTACATTCATAGCTCTGCAGAAGTTACGCACAGCCGGCCGGAGTGGCCGAGCGGTTCTAGGCGCTACAGTCTAGAACCGCGCGACCGCTGCGGTCGCAGGTTCGAATTCTGCCTCGGGCATGGATGTGTGTGATGTCCTTAGGTTAGTTAGGTTTAAGTAGTTCTAAGTTCTAGGGGAATGATGACCTCAGCAGTTAAGTCCCATAGTGCTCAGAGCCATTTGAACCATTTGAAGTTACGCACACTGAAGGGTTTGGAAAAAGTCGTTGGTCTAATGACAGCTATGGGCCTGGAGAAAATGATTCTGAAATTCGAAAAGGCGGGTTATTTTGGTGTGCAACCTGGTAGAGGATGGAAACGAAACGATTCGACGTCAGTGGAAGCAGTGGCCACAGGAATGCAGGAGGAGACGGGTGGCGGTGTGGCGGTGTGCAAAAGTGTAGTGCACTGAGAATTGCCCGAACATTGGAGCACGAAGCGTAAAATCTTACGAAACATCCTTCTCTGCTATACATTCAAAATTACCCATGTACGCGAGTGACTTCCTGAAGACCTGCCACCAAGAGAGTCATTTGCTTTACAATTTCTTGCTCGCATGGAAGTGGACAATGATTGGCCGTGGAATATTTTATGGACAGACGAGGCCCACTTCTATCTGACAGGATATGTCATTACACAGAATTGTCGAATGTGGGCAACGGAAAATCCACACGCAAATCAATCAGTACCGCTTCATCCTGAAAAGGCCATTAAACATGGGAACTTAGGAGGGAAAAGGTGTGGACGGGCCCTAATCAGTTACCGTTGGTTGCACGGTAAACACGTACGCTTTAGTTAAGGAAATAATTTTTTCAAAACAATTATTTTTTTTAAAAACTGACTGTAGCACAAGCTACATTGACGGCTGAATGTCTTCTTACGAAAGAATTCAAAATTATCTGTCGGCTGAGGGCCACAAGCAATACTTCAGAACAGTTAGTGGCTGAAGGCCTGAATTACAAGTAAGGAAGACAACTACACGTTGAAAATACCAAAATAATTTTTAAAACAATCGTAAAAAAATTGACTGTAACACGAGCTACACTGATGGCTGAAGGCCTTATTAAGAAAGAATTGAAATTATTTGTCGGCTGAAGGCCACAAGCAATAGTTCAGAACAATTAAAGGCTGAAGACCTCAATTACAAATCAGCAAGACAACTACACGTTGAAAATACCAAAACCTTTTTTTAAAACAGTCATATTAAAAAAGTGACTGTAACACAAGCTACACCCACGGCTGAAGGCCTTATTAAAAAGAATTCAAATTATTTGTCAGATGAAGGCCACAAGCAATAGGAATAATTTAAAGAACATTTTTTTTAAACAGTTGACAGACCAAATAAAGAAGGGAGTGATCCACAGACAGTGCTCCAAGGAAAGACCCTGGAAAGTCCCTCAAACGTAAGTAAGGTGAGACAGGCAGTCCAGTGTTATACTCAATTAACAGGATGGCAAGTCAAAGCAGTCACAGTTAAGCGCAAGACCAACACTCTCGCAAAATCTGCCTAACGTCCGGTGCTTCAAGTGTTTCAAATGGCTCTGAGCACTACAGAACTTAACATGTGAGGTCATCAGTCTCCGAGAACTTAGAAGTGCTTAAACCTAACTAACGTAAGGCCATCACACACATCCATGCCCGAGGCAGGATTCGAATCTGCTTCCGTAGCAGTCGCGCGATTCCGGACTGAAGCGCCTAGAACCGCTCGGCCAACACGGCCGGCCTCGGCCGATGCCTAATACGTGATAACATAACCCATGCCAGGCATATGAGTGGACTACACTCTTGATATCGTAAAACGACAAAGATTATACAAGAGAACATGTTCAAAGGCAAGAATAATCATAGGTAATCACAAAAAGTTGCCTCCACGAATCCAGTACGCAGACACCGTTAAAATGACATCTCATTCAAAAACCACACTAGATACGCACTGATCTGCGAAAACAATTCCACAAACAACTCAAACAATACTACAACCAGTCACTGTGGAGCAGCAGGGACTAATTACAAGTGGACACAAACGCAGAGAACCAAGAAGCCGTCGGAAGGGCAAATACACGTCGTCCGTTGAGACGACCGACCGAACGACCAACCAATGGTCGTTCTCGACCGAGTCAGTTAAGGCAAACGTCCCAATATGAATCGCCAACTAACAGCCTGTTACCATGAGGTCACTTCGGCGCACGGGCACACACACAATGGTTTCACTACTCGGATTCAACTTAAACTAGCAGAATCTGGTCCTTGGCGTGGTCGTGCACTCTCGCGACCACATCCTTCCATTAGGTAGTGCATGTATTGGCAACTGTCCCGGCGTGTCCTGGGGCTGTAAGGACCTCACTGATCCTCTGGACCTCACTGCTCCCTCATCCCAACCGAACTCCCAACGCACGACGACCCGGAAATACTAGAGGTCGCTCCAAAGATAGTACCGCAGTACTCGCTATCGATAAACGCCGCTGCTGCCACTCACGGACAGACAAAGAGAGCAAACGTAGTGGCGTCAGTGAACGCCCTAAGAAAACGAGAGGTCACAATCCGAATACACGACGCCAGTCTGTCAACGGCACAAACGCGAGCCGAAGCGCGGCTCAGGCCACTGTGCGGCATCATTTATCAGAGGGCCATATTTTTTCGAAGAGACAGGTGCTTTCGGTCCTGTCACCTGTACAGTCACTGGTAAGTGCTATGAGTGTCTTTTGTGCAACCACTTCATTCCAGCCCTCCAATAGCGTGGATGTGTGGATCGAATCATTTTTAAGTAAGGTGGCCCACCTCCGCACATTGCAAATCCAGTTAAACAGCTGCTGAAGCGCCATTTCGGAAATGCTAGAATTGGCAGCCGCCATTTTCCTACAGACTGGCCGTCCCGATCATCTGATTCTAATCCGGGTGGCTTGAGGCTGTGGGCTACCTGAAAGATTCTGTGTTCAGTGTTCCGACTGCTAACTTAGCTGCACTGAAGGCACGCATTGCGCAACACATTCTGAACGTGTTCCCGGAAACACTTCGACCATTTGTGCAAAATGCTGTTTCTATACAGGGTGATCAAAAAGTCAGTATAAATTTGAAAACTTAATAAACCACGGAATAATGTAGATAGAGAAGTAGAGAAGTAAAAATTGACACACATGCTTGGAATGACATGAGGTTTTATTAGGTCCACACCATATTGCTAGACGCGTGGAAGATCGCTTGCGCGCATCGTTTGGTGATGATCGTGTGCTCAGCCGCCACTTTCGTCATGCTTGGGCTCCCAGGTCCCCAGATCTCAGTCCGTTCGATTACTGGCTTTGGGGTTACCTGAAGTCGCAAGTGTATCGTGATCGACCGACATCTCTAGGGATGCTGAAGACAACATCCGACGCCAATGCCTCACCATAACTCCGGGCATGCTTTATAGTGCTGTTCACAACATTATTCCTCGACTACAGCTATTGTTGAGGAATGGTGGTGGACATATTGAGCATTTTCTGTAAAGAACAGTCTTTGCTTTGTCTTACTTTGTTATGCTAATTATTGCTATTCTGATAAGATGAAAAACCATCTGACGGACATTTTTGAATTTTTGTATTTTTTTGGTTCTAATAAGACCCCATGTCATTCCAAGCATGTGTGTCGATTTGTACCTCTCTATCTACATTATTCCGTGATTTATTCAGTTTTCAAATTTATACTGCCTTTTTGATCACCCGGTATTACAACTTGTTCCAGGAACCGGTGGAGAGCATACTGAACACGTTTTGCTCCAGTCACACGGAAATTAAAAATCAGATTTGAATTTGATTGATGCTTTATATGTAGTTCTTGGCCTCATGACAATTAAAAACCTAAGTAAATGATGCTTTTTATGCGATTTTTGGCCTCAGGACAATTAAAAACCGATGTAAGTGATGCTTTTTATGCGGTTTTTGACTCAGGATAATTAAAAACCGATTTTTTCCATCAGATGTGATATGACCTTGCCGTGGTGGATGGACTTACGTAACTAATAGTATCACACCTATACACGTGAGTAGTAGAGTTTCTTTAATGTCAAATGTACACCTTAGGCATCGTTGTATGATTCATTTGTCATTTGTAGTCGAACACTATTAAGTTAAGGTGCTTATGGCGCCATTTATTGCTACATTATGCAACTACTTATTTTTCTTGTGACATACGATTTCCCCCTTCTCCGGTAATATTCCGTTTCAATTTGACGTCATTCTGGCCAGTGGTTTTATTTCTACAACGGTTTGAAAGTTTAATTGTAATCTCTCTGTAGATCGATAAAACAAATATCTCACAAGACTAATTTGGGACCGCTCTGTTGAATGGAAGCGCGAAATTCCGCTCTAGAAACGAGTTTGTTTGTAACGGGAAACAAACCGACGCTTTCCTTCTAAAATGGACGTAGCATGAATGGCTTTATGAACAGTAAATATTTGGGACACCTCCATTTACAAATTGAAAACCGGAATTGAAAATATCTGGCGAAACACAAGACAAAATGCGTCTGATGTGTCTTGACTACCTGTATATATTGCAACTTGATAGGCATCCTTCACCAAGTCTGCTGAAGAAATGTATCGGAATGTGACGTAGCATTTTTGCATTAATATTTATTTAAGGAATTATTGCTACATTTTAATCAGAAGAATATACAGATCGCTCATTAATAAAATGGAGCTGCTTCGTCTAACTGAAGCCTGTTTGTAGCAAACTACACGAAAATTTCAGCAGTGAACCAAATGAAAGTTGTCGTAGCTTTAAAATTAACTCATATTTCCTGAACTTGGCCAGTAAAACTTGTTGATGAAAGTCGTCAGTAGACATTCTCTGTCCACCGCGTACTCTCAATAAGAGAAATGTACACAATACTAAATATAAATAGGAAAATAATTTAGGATTGTAAAATATCAGCACTCTCTGCAGACAATCTTTCCAGAAGTCGAAAATTTCTCTGTGTGAAATGTCGAAGGTTAGAAAGATTAATACAATATCCCAAATGCAAGTCACAAAATTTCCGTACAAGCAGGTTTCAGCTATGCCATTGTTATTCACGTGCATCATGTCTTGAAGCATCTAAAGTACAGTATATAGTCGTCACTGATATATATAACTGTTATACTTCAAAAATTCGTCATGGCGCCATTGTTAACCGGACGATCTTTAACGCTGATTCTTGAGACTGGGCCTCGATTTGCATTCTCAAATGATATAGCGTCTACTAAAGTGACCATGATCCATAAGCAGATGAAACGGACGCATCGTTTAGTTTTGATACAGGGTTACCGTGATGATGTTACAGACCTTCAGGAATAAAGGAGGAGGAACTCAGGCTCGGAAACGGCCTAAACAAAAGCTATCAGTGAGAATCGTCTTGTGGTCATAACGGAGGATTTTAATGCTCATATTGGAAATAGTTCAACCCTGAACTTAAACAACGATGTAATGAATAGTTTATAAACATTCATGGAGAGATTATGATCAACTTACGCTCAAGCAACGGACTGAGAATAGACAATATCTACTAGGGCCAAAGTAGAAGTACAAATACGCTTTTCAGAACACAATACATCATAAATCTACAGTAGATTAAATTGTTACAAACAGGAATGTTTTCCCGACTCTGTGCTAGATGTTAGGACATTAAACTCTGGCAACGTAGCGAGTGATCGCATTTTACTCTTGGCAAAAGTCGGATTACATGTAGGAAGAAATAAGAACGCTAGAGAGCAATTTAGTATAGAATGATTATGGAATGAATCTACAAAAGTTTTGTATCAGAAACGATTAACAGAGGGAAAAAAAAGAAAGCCATTAATGTAGAATATAACTTAGGCTTGCGATAAAATCAAAGTTTTGAAGCAGCATCTCAAGAAGCGTTAGATACATGAATTATAATGCAACAGAAGAAAACAAATAGAACGCGGTGGATTCGCGAAGAGGTAAAAGAAATATTTGAAGAAGGAGAAGGGGGTACCTATTTTAAATACAAAACACCGAAGACCCAAATGTCTTGTAACGATTACGAAAAGACTTGTAATGAGACAAATCACTAGGCGATCATTTTAAATAGGAGCAGTGGGAAACCTTTTCTCAAAAATTAGAAATTACTTCTATGGGCTGCAGGAAGAAATTTGTAGAATCAAACGACGCCAGGGAAACAATTAAATGAAATTTGACAAACGAAGAAAATAAATCAGTAACCAAGGGTCAAATTTTAGCCGAGTTCTACAAAGATAGCAAACGACCAGAAAATTAAGAGAGATTAGAGATTAGTATACTGGTAAATGATGACCTACTGTTTCACATGTTGAGGTAGAAGATGTCGTAAGGCTGTTAAAAAGTAGGAAGTCTCCTGGGAAAGATAGAATCCCCAATGAATTAACAGATTATTGGGAATGTCTACCAACCTAACAATTAAGTAAGTTGGTTAACAATATTATAACCTGTAATAAAGGAAGATTTATTATTACAATTCTCATGTACAGAAAAGGAAATAAGAAAAACTCATCCAATTGAAGAGGGATAGATCTATTGTGTCTTGAAATTCATAACAAAAATAATAGGAAATGGAATATAAAGCATTACAACCCTTGCAGATGAGCGGTATGGCTGTATGTTCAGCAAGCCATCCACAAATGCAGTATTCTTTCTTAGACAGTTGGTAGAAAAGTCCATTGGATACAGCAGACCATTGATTTTTTTATTCACATAAGGCCGTCGACAGGTTACTGTTAACAGATGTGGTAAACTTGCTCCACAAAAGAGGGATACCGTCCAACTTAATAACAACAATTGGAGACATTTATTTTCAACAGTTAAATCCAGGCGAAAATTGATTCCCTGTTAACTGGCTGCGTAGCTGTTAATAGTGGCATTAGACAAGGCGACTTTGAGCTCGCTACTCTTTAATATAGCCATGAACTAGGTGACAAGGTAATGCCTGATAGTGGTTATAGAATGGGGCACGGAGAAATGAAAATCATTTGTTGTGCAGCCGACACAGTTCTACTGGCAAACAGTGGAGATAACCTTTACAATATTTAACGCAGCAGCAAAAACCCTAAATGTGGTCACACATACTCAAAAACCAAATGTATGACCACATCTGTGCATCCAATGACAAGCAAACTGGTAGTGGATGGAAAAAATAGTTCAAAAGATAATGGAATCTAAATATCGTGATACTGACTGTCCAGTAGCGGATAGGTCGAAAAGGAAGTTAGAGAACAAGTAGCAATAGCAAATAGTGTGGCAGTCTATTTAAATGATACTATATGGAAAAACAGGCATGTAGGAGAATATGCAAAGGCAACACCATACAAAACATTGCTGAGACCAATTATTACATTCTCAGCTGATCTAAAACCGTAAACATCAAAATCAAACCGAGATTTAGAAACCATAGAAATGAAAGTTCTGCGAAGGATTACGGGGAAATCACTGCGACATAGAGAGAGAAGTGAAAGCACTAAAACAGGATGAAAAGCGGACTCCATTAATGAGTGGGTCCATAAGTGAAACATGAATGGAACAAGCACATAAACAGAATGGAAGATCAGAAGATGATGAAAATCGTAAGACGTATATTACTAGCTGTTAAAATATATATTGGCCGTCCAAGGAAAAAGTGGAGTCAAAGCCTGAGTGTAGACTAAGGGGTACTCAAGGAAACTGGCTTTAGCATAGGAAAAAAGGAAGAAGAAGAAAATCATTCGGATATGTCTGAGAATAGACCTTTTCTGCTGCAACCTCTTCGCTTTCAGTGTTTGGGGAAGAGATAGTACGGATCAAAATATGCGATAATTATCTAGTAAATATGGGCCCTGAAACGCATACCTTCAGATCTACGAGCATTTGTTCATTGGAAGAGATGTTTCGGAGAAACAGGGATGAACAAGTACTCATAGGTATACACTTTAGAGCCCTTGATTTTCTTTTTTTTTTTTTTTTCCTTGAGTGACCAGTCTTCTGAGAGGCGTACTGCGGCCTTACGAATTCCTCTCCTGTGCCTACTTTTTTATTCTAGAATAGCGCATGCAACTTACGTCATGAATTATTTGTCGGAAGTATTCCACTTCCTCTACAGTTTTTACCCACTACAGCTCAGCATAGCTTAGCTTGGCAATCATTCCGTGATGCCTTAAGAGATGTTATATCAGTCTATCTCTTCTTCTTGTCAGTGTTTTTTATATATTCTTTTCCTCGTCGATTCTGCGAAGAACTGCCACAAAATTGTCAACATTCTTCTCAAAAGCTTCTGTTCCATTCCGGTTTTCCCACAGTCCATGTCTCACTACCACACACTGTTGTGCACCAATCGCACATTCTCAGATATGTCTTCCCCAAATTAAGACCTATATTCTGCCAGTTATAACATAACTGTTACAAATTAAGACACATAGGAAAAAGAAATGCCAGTACGGCCTTTGTGCCATAATATCCCAGAGTGACGGACAGAATCGGTCGCATGTTGCGCAAACACGGCGCTAAGACTCTTTATAAACCAATACAGAAGATCAAAGAGTATCTCAAATCGGCAAAGGAGAAATTGCAAAGTCGGAAATATGCCGCACATGAGAAAAAGTTTGTGTTGTAATGACTGGAAAATCAGTGAACACGAGGATTACAGGTTGGGGAAGGTGGAGAAACCGGCCGTGACAGAGCACGTACTATGTGAAGCCGATGAGACAGTAAAATTTGAACGGATCCTGGATTCCCGTGCTAGAGTGAACAACCATTGCAGGTAGCAGGAGGGAAACCGCACCGGCAATGACCACGGAAAATCCCTAGGATATTTGCGCGCCAGGCACATATTATCTGCGGCCGCGAGCTCGACTCGAGTCCAGTACAGCGATGGAGAGTCCAGATCTGACAATGCCGGCCACTCGTGCTGGTGAAGCGTCAGAAAAATCATCAACAAGAACCCGAGACAGAAGGGAACAGGCAGTTTGTCATAGGGGTAAAGCTTTTTCCGGATTTATCTTTCCAAAGAAGGGAAATTTGTCGTCAAACAGCGAATAGATCCAGAGCCGGTGGGTTTCTGGCGTCAGGCGATATCGATTCTTACTTCCGTCTTTGATTGTTGTCCTGTGCCTTGTTCTCTTTGCGTCTTTGAGGCAGGCTATTTATGGTAGCACACGTGCGCAGGTCGAGGAGAGTGGGTCCGTGCATGAGCCGAGTCAGTCTGTGACGTGACGTGCTTTCGATGTGGTCGATGTGGGAAGTTGGCGACACCATGTCACGTGGCACGGCCGTATGCCGTGAGGACCAGTTGAGTTGAAGCAACGATGAAGCATGGGCCGCTGCCGGAAAGTATTAAAGTTGTATTGACACGGCTGGCCAGTGGCGACCAGGATTTTCTAACACCTCGAGAGCTATGTGGATGTATGGCGTGTGAATTTCACATGAATAAGAAAAAATTAATCACTAATCTTTCGTGGTGGGTTCCTCCTTCTGTATATAGTGAATATTAAAGTGTACTTAAGGACTGTTGGCTGTAGCAGTTGCTGGTGCTCGTGGGCAGCAAACCATTAACTGTAATGGTGGCGAGGCGAGTTACGTTCTGGAACGACCATGAAATTATGTTACTAAAGTGGCTAGAAATAGCGCCTCGCGTATGTAAGTTTGGATTTGGTGCTTAGTGGCACGCTGAAGGTAGCTGGTTCACTTGAACGTCATTTCTTAATTTAGTTATAGATTTAGAATTTTCTGGTTTTACGAATTTTGGTAGTTGTTGTTTCTTAATAATTTCTTGTGTGTACGGATTGTCACGTTAGTTACTTAGTATCTAGATTTTTTTATTTATTTATTTTTATCAAAGGAAACTAAGCTCCTTAATTCCGTTCATTGGTTAACTTGTAATATGTTTATATTAAGGCATTGCTTCTATGTGTGTAACTTGCATACACTACAGTGTATCTGCCGCCCATGTTTTCCTGTTTTCAGAAACGTATATAGTGGTCGACGCGAGCAAACCTCGCTCTGCGAGCTTTCAGTGTTACGGAAATCTCAGGATTTGACCTCAGGGCCGTCCGGACCCCGTTAACGCGCAATTTCTCTATTCCATTCAACGAGAGGCTTGTTTTCGGCAGAAGATTTCCTACTGCCCAAAGCTGAGTATAAGTTCACCCTTTGGATCTTGTGTCTGTGAAATCGTAACAGATCAACGTTTGCTCTCGTCCATCACATGTACATCAAATTGACGTATCGCCTTAAGCTTGCATAGGTGTAAAACTGAGTCATGATAAAAGGAAGGCAGTAAATTTTTGAACATAAACACACGCAAAGGGTAAATTGCACGTTGGTTGTGCTTATCCCTAAGTCGCATATTTAAGGTAATTTAAGATTTTGTCAGTTTGCAGTATGGCTGTGGCAAGACTGAAATACCTCCCGTTTGCAAGTTAATTTAAGTTACTGCTTCCATTACATCGAAAAGTTTCATTCCTGTATAAAATTTTTTAATTACTATATATTTGATGCTGTTTCTGTGCGCTACAATTCTTTATACTTATTTTTGATCATTTTTAAACACTAATTGTGGATATGCCTTGATATGAAAATGTTGTTAATTGTTTATTACTGCTGATGAATTCATGTGTATATGTAACCAATAAAGAAGTGTTGCAACTACAAACTCGTTGTGTTACTGGTATACAAGGTTAGAGTGTGCAATCGTCACACCAGATCCTATTGAGAATTTCGTCTTTCTACTCCCTTTCCTTGCGCCCATCACTTGTCACAATGCTGGGGATGGTGGGCTATGGAGACAATAATTTCTTTACAGTAGTTGTTGCTTTGATGACGCTGATATATAATGTATCTATAGGGTGAATGAAAAGCTGGTCCACTCGTTTTTATTGGATCGAGTAGGACATGGAAAGGTTTTATCACTGGAGTTCATGAGAAGCAACTCAAGGTATTTCTGTTAACTTGTTCGATGTTAAGAAAGTGCTTTGGTTATGAAGAGTATTTTATAACTACTACTCGACGATATTCTGGTGGAGACATCGTATTGACAAACACATTGTTTCCCAAATCGTTCACAATCGATTACACAACTTCCATAATGGCACTTGTTGCATGACAAAATGTTATTGTAGCCAACGCGATTAACCTAAAATTTCATCTTGTTAGTGATTTGCATAAACATTGTTTCGCAATTCTCCTGGCGCACAGAGGGGTGAAAATCCCGTGCGATTTCCGCTGCAGTTCGCCCATTTCGGTGTTTGTCTTCTTTTTTGCCGCCCGGAATTAGAGCGCAGGGGCGAATGCGGTCCACCGCAGCCGCCACAATGCGTTTCCTGTTGACGCTCGTTTGCTGAGCGATCAAATGACGCGCGTACACCGCAGCGGCCGAACTGCGGCACGCTGTGTTTGGATGGCCCGACGCGGAGAGTGCGGAGCTGCACGCGGAAATGATTTTCCAGTCGAACGGCAGTCTCGTTACTATTCCGGCTACGTTTACTGTTGCTTCGATTTAACTCTGTAACTGTTTAACTGCTGCAAATTTTGCTTACTATTTTCTGTCGTTGTTTTCTCAGAGTGATTGAGAGCTATTCATAGAAGACAACAACAGTTTCATTAGTGGAACGAATTGTAGGGCTGAGTGCAATTGCTTAGCTATTTTGTTGTTGTTGAGGTTAGCGCTACGTACGTTTGATAGGAAGTCCCTTTCCAGTAATCTCTATTTGTACGCCGGTTGTAAAATTTATTCACAATTAAAACGTGTTCACCTCTATTGAAGAAACAATAAGCAACGAACATGGGTTGAGAACACAGCAATCAGTCTCGCGGGATTAGCCGAGCAGTCTGCCTTCGGCAGGGCAACAGAGCGGACGGGTACGTGTTGACTGCATGCGGAGCGCGAGCTCGCCTTGTTTACATTCTGACGGCCGTTGGTTAAGTGCCGGCTTACTGTGCACGATCCATGGCGAACCGTTAACGTAAATCAACACTCCGATTTACTTTTAGCAAAGATTATGTCCGACCCAAAGCACTCGAGGTGGAGCGTTTTCTGCGAGAGCAAGTGAAGATCCCGGCGACCGATATTATCGTCATACATTTGTCAATCGTGAGCAGCACGCTCTATGTTAAAATAATTAACGACGCGGCGTGCGAACGCATACTACGTGAGACCAAACAGGGGCTCCGCTTCTGTCATGCTGATGGCAATGTGGGGGAGGTAACCGTCGACCACGCAGGCTTAGGTATGCGAACGATACGCATTTTCGAATTGCCATTCGAACTTCCTGCTGAGGAAGTCGTCCCGGCTCTACGCCCATACGGCACAGTCCCTGGCCACACTGCGGAGAAGTGGACACAGTTTCGGACTATCCTGTCCTAAACGGGGTCCGACAGGTCACCATTGATCTCCGAAGCCACGTCCCGTCCTACTTACAGATCGGCGGATGCCGTGCAATAATTATATACGACGGCCAGCCTCGGACCTGTTCCGGGTGCGGCAGAGAAGGCCACCTTAGATCCGAATGCCTACAACGGCGTGTTACGCAACTTCCAGCTGCCGAAGAACAACCCACGTCGCAACCTACAGTGCTACCGGTGACCTACGCAGCTGCTCTAGCGTCTCCTACCGCTTTGCAACGTCGCCCGGGCGCCACCCACGACGCCACCAACGAGCCCGACCAGACACCGACGGAGAGCGCCTCGGACGGCCCGCCACCTCGGCCGGCCATCGACGCCGCTCCGATGATGCCAACGCAACCGGACGCTGACCCTGACCTCGGCAACACGATGGAGATCGAGTCGCTCATCGTTCCTGCAGCGGCATTTCTGCGAGAGCGACGCGACTCCCTTCCGTCGTCGGACACGGAGGGTCGCACAAGGAAACAACGTTCTCCGAAACGTCGCACAGTTTCCGGCCAAGAGGAGACTTTACAAGTCGAGGAGGACGCAACCATCGACCAGGACGAGGCCTCAGAACCCGCTACTGCTGACGAAGACGTTATGAGCGCGGAGATATCTACCGGTGTGCCTGCGCCCCGAGCTGATGCTGAACTAAATCATGAACGTCTCACAGGCGACACTCCACCACGCACCATTACAACATCTTCTGCAGACAAAAGGGAAGATACACCAGTGTCCGCTTCCACGGCGTGGCACAAGGAGGCGGTCGAGGAGCAGGACTCGTTACGGGACCCTGCGCCGTCGCGGCCGCACCACTAATCATACTCACCCCAGAATCCCCTGCGGGCCAGCGGGATAATGTTCCGCTGCGACGCCCACGCCCTTGCACGGACAGCGGAGTGGACCAGCCTCCAGCAGTCCGACACCAGGCCTACCGGATAGCAACCATCAACACCAACAACATCCGTTCCAGGGTGAAAATCCGCCTTATGCAGGTGTTCTGGGCTTCGGATATTGATTTCGCCCTTCTGCAGGAAGTTCACTTGGCTAGTCTCCCGCCCACGCCTCCGTGAGTGATCGTATGGGCTGCGGAGTGGCCATCTACGTCCGCCACGGGATTTCTATGACCGATGTCGCCTTCCTTCCATCGGCTCGGGGTATGGCACTCACTACCATGGTGACACGCATCATTGATGTCTACGCTCCCTCAGGCACCGACCGACGGCACGAAAGAGCCCAGTTTTATTCCGAGGAAATCGCTCCCCTCTTTTTAGGGCGTTATGACCACTGCCTATTAGTAGGCGATTTTATCTGCGTTCTGCATCCCAAAGATCAGATTCCCCACTATACTACATGCCAGGAATTACGTATAGTGGTGCGAGACCTCCTGCTTCATGATACCTGGGAAGTTCAACACGGCGACAGTGCTGGCCATACCTTTCTTACCAGTCATTGGGCAAGCCGACTAGACAGGATATATCTCACAAACTCTTAGATCTGCGATACGGGGCGCCGAACGCTGGCCGCTGGCCTTTTCCGACCATTGCGCTTACATCTGTACGGTCTTCCTTCCGTCGCAATCAGTATGGCGCAGTCGTGCGCCATGGAAACTCAATACTTCACACTTGCATGACCTGGCACGTCGCCAACAAGTCACTGAAACGTGGACAGCCTGCGAACGACGCCTTCCCCGCTACCACTCGACATTGACATGGTGGTTGGACTGCGCCAAGCCGGCGATCCGGAGGACACTGATGAGATACGGGAAGGACATAGCCGACTGGCATCGCAACACTGTTGACTTCTATTATGTGATTCTCCGAGATCTGGACGCTCAACCGCCAACCCCGGACAACCAGTTGGAACGGCAAAGAACTAAGGCGAAGATAATTGCACTGGCACGCCGGAAACTGCAAGGGGTCGTGATACGGACGCCACGCCACGATCACGCGGATTTAGAAATTACATCCATGCATCATATAGTGTCCGACGAACGACGGCGTCGTCGGCAGATCATCAGCGCTCTGACCACGCCTCATGGCACGCAGGTGTCCACTGAGAATGACATCGACCATGCATTCGTCGAGCACCACCGTCATACTTATAGTGAAGAAGACGCTGAAACTGCAGCAGACGACTCCATTTTGCATTACGTCACGCGCACCCTCCCCCATACGGAAGCGGATGCTTTGACAGTGGCGGTCACGCGAGACGAAGTCAACAACGCAATCACCAAGGGTGCTGTCAACAGATCGCCCGGCATTGACGGCTTACCGGTTGAGTTTTACCGTATCTTTCGGGACCTCATGGCACCACGGTGGACGACTATGTATCAAGAACCGATGACATCTGACCAAGCAATCCCACCCGCCTTTGCTTTGGGCATCATCATACCAGTCTACAAACCAGCCCGTGGTTCGATGGTCACGAGTTACAGACCGCTCACCCTCCTCAATGCCGATTACAAGATTTTCGCGCGCTTACTGGAAATGCGGCTCCGAACAATACCCCCACGGTATTACCTTTACCCCCACGGTCACACGCACAGTGGCAACTAATTTCCGTCACCTGTTACACGTCATCCGCAACGACGTCCGCCAGAACCTCTTGCGCCGCCAGGGCACACTTCAACGGGTTGAGTTTCTTAATCTTTGTGTGGCATCAAAATTGGTTCACATAGCGCAAGTTCTCCCTCTCGGGCAAGTAGGCGGCGAACGGCGAGAGGTGCATCCGCCTCTCCGGAGTGCGGGGTGCAGTTGCCGAGGAGCGTCGCGTGAAATCGTCGATGACGGAGTCACCGAGGGGGACCAGTGCACTGGTGACGGTGCGCTGAACCCAGCAGCTCTGAAGTGCCCTTGACCTACGGGCCAGGTCGGTGGCCGAGCTGCAGGAGTTCCCCCCCCCCCCCCCCATGCCAGAGGAGCCGGTCCGGGGTAAGAGACGGGCTCCCACTTCTTTTTTATCACTCGTACATAATGGCGACATCAGAGACGAGTGATATTAGTGCGCCTTCGAGAGATTCTTGTGCACCTGATCCCTCTCCACAGGACGAGGCGGGACAGGCAGAGGAGGACTACTCAGTAATGCAGAGACATTCAAAAATTACGTTGCTCCTGGAGCAAAATATCAAAAATGGGAAGATAAGCCAGGCAGCAATCTTACAGATAAAAAACGAATTGGCTGCATGGGCAATTGCTCATGCTAAATTGGAAGGAAGAGTAGAGGAGCTGGAGAAAGAAAACACCCGGATGAGACAACAGCAACAACAACCGAGCAAAACCTGGGCGGCGGTGGCTGCACAAGCCCCCACCAGACAAAACAATACGAAAGAGGCAATAGACAGGGTGACAAAGAAACAGGAGACGGCAGTCTTTCTTAGGACCTTGCCTGGAAAAGATACGACCGTCAAAAGGATCCAGGAACTTCTGACCACCACAATTGACCCTGTAAAAGATAAAATAAAGATAAAACGTGTCAAACCAAGCCGCAACTCGGTGATTGTAGAAGTTGCGTCTGAAGAGGATAAAAACAAACTTCTTGAAAATCCTAAACTGAACGCAGTAGTAAAATGCGAACCCCCAAAAAAGTGGAACCCCTTGGTCATATTGTATGATGTTCCTACTGTTATGACAAATGAGGAACTGTCTGAGGCAATCAGAAAGCAAAACTTTGAGGACATGAATGAAAATGAATTTCAAAACAGTTTTAAACTGAGATTTAAGACGGGTCCTCGGGACCGTGATGTCGTACATCACGTCGATGAGGTCTCCGCAACAATGTGGAGAAAAATAACAGTACTGGGCAGACTATACGTGGGATTCCACGCTATAAATACTAAAGATTACATCGTGGTACCTCGTTGTCATAATTGCGGCGACTTGGACCACATTCTGAGTCACTGCACCAGGGGGTCGGCCTGCTCAAAATGCGGTGATAGCGGACACACCCGGAAAGACTGCAAGGCCACAGATGTCTGCATCCCGTGCAAGAGTCATGGCACGAAGTCTTGTGGAGCCACAGGACGAAACTGCCCTACCTACAGGATGCTCGAACAAAGATCGATATCTCGAATCGATTATGGCTGAAAACGGCATACGATGCAGGATGCCAAAGCATTAATCCCCGAGCAAAAGGAGGAGGGATGCTATGAGAGCAAGTAGATTCAGGAATTTCCTGAAGTCGCTTATCAGCACCGACGTACCAACAGTCGACAAATCCATACAAACAGAGTCCCCCACCAGGGACATTGGCATTCAAACTGAGCTCCCCTCAGAGGTCAGAGCACCCTACTCCCAATGCCGGGACACGCTGCCGATTAAAAATCCACAACGGCAAGAGCATCCTGTGGTAGTGACAGATACAGCTGCAAAACCCGTCCAGGAAAGCACGACAACGAGCTCCACCGCCAACTCCAACACCAAAGATAGCCCGGTGGTCAGGTTGCCACCCGTGGACCCAGTGAGGGTGTACCCAAACCTTGAGTACACCATGCAACTAGCTAGACTGGAGCAGCCGACTACCCTGACCACTGCCTTACGTCATGTGGTCCGAGTAGGACATGAGTACGGACGAAGGGTAACCTTCTCGGTGATGGAGGCTGTGGACAGAATACAATTAAAGTCGGTGAACCTCCCCATTGACTTCGGAGCACTGCGGGACCTACTCAAAAAAGTGTTTGAAAGACGAGGAGAGAAATTTGACCTGGATGACATTTACCATCAATCAGTGATAGCAAACGGACGACTGGCATATGACTGGAATAAAACCTGGCCACATGACCACATACATACTTACTTTCCATGACGACCAGAATAAAAATCGGACAACTCAACACTCATAACAGTCGACTAGTGATGCAGGAGCTCCGAAAGGAAGTGGTGGAAAAGAGACTGGACATACTCTGTTTACAGGAGCCGTACACTCTGGCTGGAAAAGTTGCGTTCACTGCCGCAACGTGGCAAACTGTTAGCAGTGGGGACATCCCCATAGCGGCCATTCTGATAACTAACGCTGCACTGCGTGCAACACCATTGTCACGGTTTTCCAACAGTCACTGCAACGTCGTGGAGATACAATCTCCTGCTGGAATTGTTATCATTATTAACATGTACTTTCAGTACGGAGATAGAATTGAACAACACATAGATCATCTAGTGAGTGTGGTCACGGCGTTGCGGGGGCGCAAAATCATTATAACTGCTGACATTAACGCCAAATCCCCCCTATGGTACAGTGGCACAAGGGATGAAAATGGTGCAAAAGCGGAAGAAATGATAATGGCTCTTCAACTAGTGGTGGCAAACAGACCAGGCAATCCCCCCACCTACGTAGCTGGAGGAGGACAGGGCACCAACATTGACGTGACTTTGCTCACGCCAAACGCAGTGAATATACTCCAAGAGTGGAGAGTGGAAGACAATGCCACCACCAGCGATCACAATCTAATCACCTTTATTGTTGGAGACAGAGAGTGCCGCTGGGCCATGGGGTGGGAGGTGCAAAGGAATTTTAGAAAAACAGATTCGGAACGCCTAGCCAGAGAGTGCGAATTTCCTCCGTCACCAGAAGGAAACGAACGACAGGACTTCAACGTCGACGACAGAACCGAAGGGCTGGTACATGCAATAACAAGGGCGATTAAGGCGGCCGTAGCAACGAGGAGGAGAGCCGTGGCGGCCACAACGGCACCATGGTCAGCCGAACTACAAGAACTACGTCAGTCTGTCAGGAGACTGAGGAAGCACTACCAGCGCAGTGTCGTCTGGTGGGAAAAACAAAAATGGCTGCAGTTATACCGGGAGGCAAAAGACAACTTCCAAAAAGAATTACAAAAGACCAGAATAACTAGTTGGGAAAATTTTGTAACCAATCAGCTGGCCCTTGATCCTTGGGGTGTTCCATATAGATTGGTAAGGGATAAGATTCGATCCCCAACAATGATATCATCGCTCAGGCGCGGGGACGGGATGACGGAATCCTGGCAGGAAACTGCTGAGGTCCTCCTCCGGTCGCTGTTGCCTGACGATGATAGAAATGACGACACCGAAGAGCAGCGTCAATTACGAGATGAAGACCTTCATAGGTATGCAAATGACGTGGCGGTCCTCCCCTTCTCTGAGGAGGAAGTTGCTGCTCTTATCAAGTCTTTAAAGAAAGGAAAAGCCCCCGGGCCAGACGGCATTGTGGCGGAGGTAGTGCAGTTCTTAGCCCCACAGCTAGTTGCACCACTTACACATATCTTCAACGCATGCCTCAGGCAAGGCAAATTTCCAAAAATATGGAAAGCTGCAAACGTGGTGATTATCAAGAAAGGCCCCGAGAAGGACCCTGCAGAGGCCAAATCCTACAGGCCCATCTGCCTGCTGGACGGCTTTGGCAAACTTCTTGAAAAGTTATTAGCGGATAGACTGACTGCTCACCGCGCGCTGCACGGGATGAGCGGCAGGCAATTCGGTTTTAGGTCTGGGCGATCGGCATCTGATGCAATCGCCCTGGCGGCCGAGGTCTGTGGCTCAGCCCAGGTAAGTATGTTGTTGGCATCATGGTGGATATCAGTGACGCCTTCGACAACCTGTGGTGGCCTTCGCTCTTCTCCTGCCTTCGGGAGAAGGAGTGCCCAAGGCTGCTATATGCATGTTTGAGGAGCTATTGTGAAGATCGGGAGGTACAGCTATCATCCCCTAGCGGGAATGTCCGGAAAACTATCACCAAGGGTTGCACCAGGGCTCCGTGTTGGGTCCCCTATTCTGGGACATCCACATGGGGCCTCTTCTGGATAGCCTGCAACAGAGCGAAGATGTGCTAGAGGTGATAGCCTACGCTGACGACCTCCTCCTGCTGGTCGGCGGCCGAAGTCTCGAGGACATAGAACCGAAAATAGAGGGAGCAATAAACAAACCACAACTATGGTG
Source organism: Schistocerca piceifrons (assembly GCF_021461385.2). Classification (NCBI taxonomy): domain Eukaryota; kingdom Metazoa; phylum Arthropoda; class Insecta; order Orthoptera; family Acrididae; genus Schistocerca; species Schistocerca piceifrons. The sequence continues at coordinate 439,991,727 of NC_060143.1, forward strand.
CCGAAAGACCAAAATGACTATCTCACCATCCAAGTCGACCTACCTACTACTTAAAGGACAGTTAATAAGAAACCCGACTGTGAGAATTGACGGTACGCCCGTTCTTCGGAGACGAGAAACGCGCTACTTAGGAATCATCATCGATGAAAGGTGGAATTTTGCAAAGCACATAGAAACCGTAACCCAGAAAGCACTACAATTACCAATCAATCTAATTTCCATAGGACATAAGAGATTCCACCCCCCGCCTCATTTAATCAAACTCTACCATAACAGCATACTGACGTCAATAGTGGGTTACGGCTCGGGAGTCTGGGCTCACAGGCTCACGAGGGTGGTGCCTGCTGTGACGGTGAGAAGAGTACAAAGGAACATGATATTAAGGTCCGTGGGAGCATACAGAACATCTCCAGGGGAAGCCCTGTTAATCATAATGGGGCTCTGTCCCCTAGATATAAAGATTAGGGAACAGGCTGCATGGTACTGGGCCACAAAGGGTGTTATCACCAAGGTAGAGGAAATTATGGGGGCACCAGTCAGGGAAAAAGGGGAGATTAGGGAAAGAGGTGTAGATCTGTGGCAGGAAATATGGGAGTCGGATGAAACTGATAGAAGAACCTTTCAGTTCCTACCAGATGTAAAGGACAGACTGAAAATGAAGTACTTCGAGCCAACTCGGGGAATGTTCCACTTTCTCACCTGTCATGGCCCCTATCCGACTTATCTTTGTAGGTTTGGGAAAAGGGCGACGCCTGCGTGCGACTGTGGCGCACCGGAGGGTACTCCCGACCATGTGGTTTACGAGTGCCCCCTTTTCGATGATGTAGCCGGGACACTGAGACGACAACTACCAAGCACTAACACCTATGACCTTTTAAGACGGGACGAGACATTTCAGAGACTTAATACGCTAGCAAACGAGGTATCACAAAAAGTATTGACAACTTTTTTGAGAGACCTTCATGCTTAAATAAATAGACAACACCGAATGCGACCACTGCCCCAATCCCGTACCGCCTGTTCGTGGATAGGTCGACATTACAGTTGGAATCCGCCACGACCGGGAGCAGGGGGACTGGGGCGATCCCGAATGAAGAAAACGCACCGATTATGACATAGAATAAGAATTAGATTTAGTTAATTAGAATAGGATAGTAAGTTAGGTACCTGCAGCGATAAGTTACCCCTTGCCTGCCCTGTGCCAGGGGCTTGCTCATTGGGATTAGCTCTATGAGCAAGGCATCTAAGTAGGTCTATATTATTAAAACTGGCACAATTGTAACGCTGCAGGCAGTTAGTATTAACCAATCGTAGTAACTGGAAATTATGTTAGCTAGTAAACCAGAAGTAGTCTGCCTAGTAGAAATCGTAGAACTGTCTGTAGTTAAGAAAAATGTTAAAGCTGCTATTATAAATCTTGAAACATAGGACCCACTAATCACTAAGGTGGTGGGTCATTATTGTATAATTATTATGAAATGAAATACAGATTTTTTTTTAAAGTTCTCCCTCTGCCAACTGCAATTGGGCGCAACCTTCAGGCGGCTTTTGGCTATTACCTCATGGCTGGTTCCATGTTTAAGTCCGTTATGAGACGCTTACCCTGCCCTCACGGGATGGTGGCGTCGGTTTCGTCAATGTCCGTGTGCGAGCTGCAGCCTTGTACATGAATACCATGAGAAAACAGTGGATGGGCCAGGGTACATCTCTAACACGCAGCTTGCTTGAGGTCCTCCTACCTGCTTCCACCTCACCACTGGTGTCTGTCAGCCATATCGTGCTTCATTTGTCCCCTATTTCGACCTTTTTCGCCGACTACAGTTACATACATACCAGTTTCCCAGATACGCGCCCACCCAGGACTAAGGATTTTTACCGCCTGCTGCTGCTCTGTGTTCCCCGGAATGTGATGGAGACCAAACATCCCGCTATCCAGTGGCCCATAGTGTGGACTACCTTCCACCAGCCCTTCCTCCCTATGAACGTCCGGGCACTGTGGTATCACATAGTCAACAGGAAATTTGCCACGAAGCAGCGACTGCACAATATTGGCTTGCCAGAATCCCCGCTTTGTCTCCTTTGCCAGCAACTGCACACTGATGAACACAGTCTGACATGCGCCTCGTCGCAAGATGTATGGCGCTTTGTGCAGCAAATAATTGCCTGCTATCTCCGGGTACCACCAGACACAATCGAACCTCGAATGTTGCTATACCCGGAGGACAGACATTTTCCCGGCGTCAAATGTCACGCTATTACGTGGGTCAAAGGCGGGCGGTCGCTTATCTCTTTCATAAGGGACCTAAATCCCGCCTCGACTTCTGGACCTATTTAGGAACAGCTCGTGCAGCTCTCGAAAACACGCCACGTTACCGAACATTATTTGCTAACTATCTTCGAGCGGTCTTTGTTAGACCTCCACTGAGTTGCGGGGTGCCTGGCTCAGAGGGCACCCACCCCTCCTCCCCCGGCGGTGTCTGAGTTTAAGCCGCCTACGATCGATTCTACTTCTGACCTACGCGGATGGGAGAGCGCGTCGCAGATCGCGCGTATTTTATTTCTTTTTGCTTTTCCTTTTTCTTTTCCTTTTCTTTAACCAGAATTTATATTTCTTTTCCTCCTTCGCCGATGTGTTCACACAATTTCATGATAATAGTGAATATTACAAAAACACATGCAAATAAATAAGGAACAACAACGCCTTCCACTACTGCTGATTCCTGTGTCTCCCACTTCCCTAAGCACCACAGGCTCGGTGGTGGTGAGGGGGACACTGTGGCCAGGCCTCGGGTTTCGACCGCTGCCCACTTTGCCCCCCGAGTACCCACCGGTCCACTACCACCTCCCCCCCCCCCCCAAAAAAAAAATAGCGGTCTACGGCGCTGCAGTCATGGACTGTGTGGCTGGCCCTGCGGAGGTTCGAATCGTTCCTCAGGCATAGGTGTGTGTCTTTGTCCTTAGCATAATTTAGGTTACGTAGTGTGTAGCTTAGGGACTGATGACCTTAGCTGTTAAGTCCCATAAGATTTCACACACATTTGAACATTTTTGAACACAGCAATTATGTAAAACCCATCTTGTGTTCTTCACACATGATAACCTAAGAGCCATGTACAGAGGTACGTAGGTGTACTCTGTGTTTAGAGACTGTCGAAAAGTTTTGATAGCCGGCCGGAGTGGCCCAGCGATTCTAGGCGCTACGCTCGCAGGTTCGAATCCTGCTTCGGGCATGGTTGTGTGTGATGTCCTTAGGTTAGTTAGGTTTAAGTAGTTCTAAGTTCTAGGGGACTGATGACCACAGCAGTTAAGTCCCATAGTGCTCAGAGCCATTAGAACCATTTGACCCAAAGTACTGATGCAATAGTATGTGGAGACGTACTAAGAAATGACAGTAGGGATATCGGGTGAGATTCTGACTGAAGTGAGGACAGTCGCGCCTTGAACTTAGTACTCGTGGACGTGGAGTATGACGAGCACACATAGCTTCGAATTTGCATGCGAAAATTTAGTGGAACCGTAATTATTGTATAACTTTTACGCATTAATTAATGTATAGTGTTACTCACAACAACCTTCTTGCCGATAATGTACTTATCAAGGAGGAAGTGTTATCCAGGAAGTACTGACGAGCTGTACAGTGACGTAGAAAACATATGAATCTCGTTGAACGAGTAGCAACCACTTCTCAATGTATCGTTCCTAAGTCACGAGGCGGAAGAATGTTGTATCTGGTTTTATTACTTGCAAGTGTTCATAGAAATAGCATTAGATGAAATTCGTGGTTTGTTCTCGAAACGGATTGTTTATGATGAATAATAACAGGACTGAAATTCTGACCAATTTATGGCATCAATGTTAGGTTTATTTACAAAGGTACTGAAGTACATAACTACAAAAAACGGCGTCGTGGCTGATCATATGGTTACTTCACTCCCGTAAGAGAATACTAGGAAAGGGTTGGAAAAATCTAATTAAAAATCTCGCCCAATAATTACTGACGAAAACCTAACAAAAATTTCGAAACAGCGGTTCCTAGGATGGAAAGTACGTACGTTTACCGCCCCTTTGATTTAAGTTTCCATTTAATTAATGTCGCCGGCCGGAGTGGCCGTGCGGTTCTAGACGCTACAGTCTGGAGCTGGGCTACCGCTACGGTCGCAGGTTCGAATCCTGCCTTGGGCATGGATGTGTGTGATGTCCTTAGGTTAGTTAGGTTTAATTAGTTCTAAGTTCTAGGTGACTGATGACCTCAGAAGTTAAGTCGCATAGTGCTCAGAGCCATTTGAACTATTTTAATTAATGCCATCGGTGTTTTTAGGCTGTTGTTACAAATCATGATTTATGAAACACCACTAACCTGAATGTTGGCTGTTATAACTGACAACTTCCGAGAATCATGTTTTGTGTGTCCGTTATTCGCGAGCAATCTTTGCTATGGTATCTGCATCTAGTGGTCGATTATCCGTGAAGAGGTCTTTGTGGCGAGCGGTGGCTCGTCGAATGACAATGAAATGCGGTTGTGCAGACAGTATTGTTTGCGATTTCTAGGGTAAAAAAGGCTTTTTCTTTCTTTTCTTTTCTGTGCTGGCTTTAGTTCTGTTCTCTACTTGCATGTGTTATGGTGTGATAAGGAACGCAGTTATTGTGATCGTTTCGTAAGCTTTGGATACTGATAATAACTTGACACCAGTGCATATGAGTTTAATTTGTACACCACAGCAATGAATATGATCACTATGTGCTTGAAATTCACTTTGCTGTCAATAAACGATCAATATTATGGCCAACGCTGACCTTCTCTCTAATGTAAGGAACGCAGTTGTTCTGAATTATACTGAGAAGGGAAAGTGATTTGTGATTACAGCATGGATGGTTCTGGATACATAAAAGGATTGTGTGCAACATTTCTCTATGCACCCGCGCTGGAAAACCAGGTAACAGCTTTCTGTAAACTTGACCTTGACGAGCCATATTAGTATGAAGCGTTCGTTTGTGTACCGAGGCAGTATCAATAGCGAAGTGACACTAGCAGTTATGATTAATGTGAGTCAGTTTCCATTCTCTTTATTAAGTGCTTTTAATTAGTAATCACGTTGATAAAATACGTTCCTGATTCACATAATGTTTCTTGCATTTCTGTTAATTTCAGGGGTAGTTTCTAGGAAAAATCTTCCTCTAACTAAGATACAGGTACCACTGGTGCAGTGAGGATTACTGACTGTTATGTTGTGCCTTTAGCACGAACATTACTTCATTGAGAAAAACCTTTTAATCTCGTACAGACTTTTCGGCAGTGTGAGATTCGTTACAGCATTCTGGTAGATTACTTTCAGGTTCCAGAAGACAAGGTTGCGTCGAGAACTTTGGCTCAACCAGTATGATGCCACAACCATGCAGTGTTCAATAAACATGTTGTAATTAGCGAAGTGCTGGCAGCGGTAAGGTGCCATGTCCCAAAAAATAGCATCTTATGGAGAAAAGGCAATGTAATAGTAAGAAAACACGTACTGCACAAATTTATGTTTTTCTTTACCACATCTTTAGTAAATCTGAGGAAACTTCAATAAATACAGTCAAAAAAATAGAGCAATTTTACAGGTAGAAAGTGAACAATTTAGCTTTGGATAGCCAATTGATGGGATTCAGATCGCCAACAGCAGTGTTCCAACAAAGGTTAAAGAAGCACATATGAACTAAAACAGAGAGAAAAACATATCAGTTATCAGCTATTATTTACCGTTAAAACTAACACGAAGGGACATTTAGTTAGCAGCTCAGAGCGGACAATAGCCACTGTTAAAGAACACTGTACAGCAAATGGGCAACGATAAAAGATTTTTAAGCAAAGTTTAAAAAAAGGAAAACCCGGTTGCTTTCAGCGAAAAATAATAAATTTAACAGTGCGTGCCCATGCCAGCGTAAATAACACTCCAAAATTATAAACTGGACTCACATTTAATAAAGATAAATATTTGCAACATGGAAAGAGATCGTTATTAATGTGCATGGCTTGATTTCAGATTCCACCCAAAAGGTATATAAATAAAATTTGAACCAGTACGCTCATACAGCTTCATCTAAAACAGAAACTTGAACATGCCTTTACGCTGAGTCCAAGTTACTGGAACCCTCGTAATATTCAAAGGCAACAAAAGACATAATCGTGAAGTAAAGGGAAATTTATCAATGTAACTAGCGGCAAATGCCTCTTAAGACCAAAGGGCCTAACAGAAGCCGGAAACACACAAAGAAAGAACTCCGTGGCGCAGAAGATAACTGCAAATAGCTTTAAGTACAGTCCACACATTACGATGCTCACCAAGCAAGTCCATATGTCTCAGTTAGTCCACTCTTCCTGTAATTTTTGTAGACGCCACACAGGAGACACAGCACCAAGGCCGTCTTCCACGAGACTCGAGCGTCGTATGACTCAGACATGCGACGAGATTACTGTACAATGCAATACCATCCGTCGGCTTTGACCAAGGACATCGCAAGCTACCACAGCCGATGCACTGCAAAGATTTAAAAGCGTAGAAGAATGTTGACAAACAAAGGAATGTCATGTACATCCGTATTTCGAACATAATGTTGCGTATATCGCATTTTCCACAGTAGAAAGTCGTTGTATCCTACACTTCAGTTGACCTAAACAGGTCAGCTTCTTCGAATCGAGCGCCATAATTTATCTTTGCTCCATCTCCATATTTATAAATTATGGGTACGACGCCCTGAAACACTAATTAGACGCATATGTTCGGTGCACCCACGACAGCGAACATGAACAACTATTAGCCAACGCAATTGCAAGAAACGATTCGCAGGGAACATATCTACAACTAACGTCTTATTCAAGTCATCTTTCACCGAGTGAGGTGGCGCAGTGGTTAGCACACTGGAATAGCATTCGGGAGAACGACGGTTCAATACCGCGTCCGGCCATCCTGATTTAGGTTTTCCGTGATTTTCCTAAATCGCTCCAGGCAAATGTCGGGATGGGTCCTTTGAAAGGGCACGGCCGACTTCTTTCCCCATCCTTCCCTAATTCGATGAGACCGATGACCCCAACCCAAGTCATCTTTCTGCATCGGAATAGGTAACCCCACACCCATAAAGAAACAAAAAAATTACAAATTGTCCAGAATGAAAGATAACTCTTCTGAACCATTTGAAAATCACTAAGAGTGAAAATTAGTACCTAGTAAATTGGAAGGACTCACTATTATACAAATGTTTAAAATCGAAAATGTGTGCACAACTGATTTAAAATTACCACAAACGACAAAAAGCGTACACGATATCTATTCATAACCCATTCATTTATTTCTATTTACCACTATGACGCTTCGCCACAGAAGATAACTGATTTATTGTTGTTGTGGTCTTCAGTCCAGAGACTGGTTTGCTGCGGCTCTCCATGCTACTCTATCTTGTGCAAGCTTCTTCATCTCCCAGTACCTACTGCAACCTACATCCTTATGAATCTGTTTAGTGTATTCATCTCTTGGTCTGCCTCAACGATTTTTACCCTCCACACTGCCCTCCAAAACTAAATTGGTGATTACTTAATGCCTTAGAATATGCCCTAGCAACCTATCCCTTCTTCTAGTCAAGTTGTGCCACAAATTTCTCTTCTCTCCAATTCTATTCAGTACCTCCTCATTAGTTATGTCTTCTACCCATCTAATCTTCAGCATTCTTCTGTAGCACCACATTTAAAAAGCTTCTATTCTCTTCTTGTCTAAACTATTTATCTTCCACGTTTCACTGCCATGCATAGCTACACTCCATACAAATATTTTCAGAAACGACTTCTTGACACTTCAATCTATACTCAACGTTAACAAATTTCTCGTCTTCAGAAACGCTTTCCTTGCCATTGCCAGTCTACATTTCATATCCTCTCTACTTCGACCATCATCAGTTATTTTCCTCCCCAAATAGCTAAACTCATTTACTACTTTAAGCGTCTCATTTCCTAATCTAATTCCCGCAGCATCACCTGAGTTAATTTGACTACATTCCATTATCCTCGTTTTGCTTTTGTTGATGTTCATCTTATATCCTCCTTTCAAGACACTGTCCATTCCTTTCAGCTGCTCTTCCAGGGCCTTTGCTGTCTCTGACAGAATTACAATGTCATCAGCCAATCTCAAAGTTTTTATTTCTTTTCCATGGATTTCCATTCCTACTCTGAATTTTTCTTTTGTTTCCACCGATTTATTATGGTTCGAAAATAAACTAACTAATGTCTGAAATATGACGTCATTGCTCAAAGCCGACGGATTGCACCCCATTCTTCTGCATACCCTAGACGGCTGATGCATTAGTAACGTAGGTTAGTAACGTAGCCCTTCACGCAAGGTGCTACTCAATTCCAGTAATAGCGTGTAGCGCCCGAATCCCACAGGAGAGCCAGACGCTGCCGTTGGATGCGCATCCTCCTGTTGCCGGTCAGCAATAACTGAGACCGAGCTGATCCGGGGCGGTGTGAAGGCGACGTGAGCAGACTGGCGTGTGCAAAAAATGTTCAAATGTGTGTGAAATCTTATGGGACATAACTGCTGACGTCATCAGTCCCTACGCTTACACGCTACTTAATCTAAATTGTCCTAAGGACAAACACACACACCCATGCCCGAGGGAGGACTCGAACCTCCGCCGGGACTAGCCACACAGTCCATGACTGCAGCGCCATACACAGCTCGGCTAATCCCGCGCGGCCTGGCGTATGCCCCATGGCGGGACGCTAAGCAGGCCGTTGCCTAACTGCACTCAAAAAGGTCAAATCTGGATTTCGATCACATATCGAAAGAGAGCACGGCTCTGTAATATTCTGTGCTCTCAGCTAACTGTGCTAAATTACAGTCGAGAGCTAAGCATGCTGCTTGAAGCGGTTTAACACGCAAGGCGTAATACGGGAATTGTTTGTACAGAGGGGAAGGAAAGTTTCACGCTCAAGTTTTTAGTGAATGATTTGGAATGTCATCCATTCTATTTTTTCAGAATTTTGTACGGCGTCCCTGATTAATAAGACATTTTTCAGCCTGTCTGCACAAAACTCTCCGAGGGCAGTGCTGCCAATTCAGGGGCGACCGACTTCCGTTCCTCCTGAACACGCGTAATAAGCTGATTTATTTGCGTGGACGAGAATCTTTGAAGAGTGCATCCTGTAGTAAGGCCTACAGGTGCTCTACAGGGCTCAAGTCTGGACTACGTACAGACCTCTATCCTTCAGAGTCGACATCGCAGCAACCATGAGAGGTTATTCTTTCACCAAATGTCTGACGATGTAGGATGTTATTTCTGACAGCATGGGTTTTATTGGTTGGACATAAGGACGTTTTGACCATAACTGTCTACAAATAAAGACTGTTACAGCTGTCCTCCCAAAGGTCTTCTATTTTCGCTGGTAGTCACGTGAGAAACTCTGGCCGGTCGGTGTGGTCGAGCGGTTCTAGGCGCTATAGTCTGGAACCGCGCGACCGCTACGGTCGCAGGTGGGAATCCTGCCTCGGGCATGGATGTGTGTGATGTCCTTAGGTTAGTTAGGTTTAAGTAGTTCTAAGTTCTGGGGGACTGATGAACTCAGAAGTTAAGTCCCGTAGTGCTCAGAGCCATTTGAACCATTGTAAGAAATTCTGACGTTTGACAGCTGCCAAATACGAACGGCAATTTTATCTCTTCTCGCTGCTTGAGATGTCAGAGATAAACTATTTGCAGCATCGGCGCATTAGGAACCTATAATTCTTCTCTGACGCCCTCGGCAACGTATGTTCTCGTTTTAGCACTACAGTACCCACGATTTTAGATGTGGATTTTTCACAGAGTTCTCCTTTCCGATCGACGTTCTATTGTAGTAGGGTTTATCATTATGTGTGTTGATTGACCCACTCGTAATTCAATGTCGTATTCAATATTTCAGAGTATATGCTCTCTGTGAAAACCTGCCAACTACTTATTCTGAACACCATTATTTTTGCCCTTGTTTTATTAATGTATTGTTAAGTGAATCGTATATTTACGTGCTGATTACATAAAACAAACCTTTTTCTGATATTTAAGTTGTTTATCACTTAGTAGTCATCTGATAAATTTCATTTTCTGCCCACTTGGTACAACTATTGAGCATAGAGACTGTCTAACAAGTTTACGAAATTGCAGTGTGTGTGGAGCCCTTTTCACTATTAATCTGCAGGGTCCTTTTTATTATTCTCTTAGCGTTCATTTCTCCATTGTATATAAGTTAAGGTGGTAGTTAAACGGGGGGGGGGGCAGGGGGGTTAGTGTATGAGCAGTTCTCATAAAGAAGATTCATGTGAATCCATGTGATACACGCATTTCGCGAGCCCAACACTTCACCTCACAACATTCTTGAACATGGGGCTGCACGGCAGACAACCCTGTTTTCTTACTGATTTAACGACATTATCAATTATGACTGCAGTGGGCAGGGGTTCATCGAGAATGGATCGTGCAACAGTGTCGCCTGTTTGGATGAATCACGTTTCGCTTTACACTTGGTCGACGATGGGTGTCAGGTAACATGATCCCTGGCCATCATTTGCACTCCTGGAAACTTTGTAAACTTGTTAGCAACAGAGGGCAGCTAATTCTAAGAGTTGATTAAACAGGGATTTTATCACACGTGTGTGTTTCCAACTAATTATTTTGCTGGTAAGGCAGTTACTTTTGTTATTCAATTAAACAAATACATCAAACATAGTGCTCATATGGTAAGCTGAATTACAAAAACTATTACATAGATGCATTTAACAATATGTTTCGGTGTTTATAAACTTACACAGATTTCGGTTTTAGGATATGGCATACCTCTGGCAGTATATTTTGTACACGCAGAGCTACGTAAATCTGTTAATACACAACATTAAAGGGTTTTCGTCAGTTTTATAAGAGAAGTAAAACGTCCACAGACATTGTTCAAGCAAACACTGAGATAACTTTTTTGGCTTGTATGCGAAGTGGAGTAACATTTTATAACAGTCTTGGAAATTCTTGGATTGTCACAAATGTCGCCCAGTTAGGAACTCCATTATACACCTATCTCCTGAAGTCGGAAATAATGAGGTGCATTAGTAGCGAAAGCGTACATGGTCGACAAATAAATCGAAGTCCGACTCTATTTGTGCAATGTCTTTCAATTTCTTTGAGAACTCAAGATGAAATGCTTCAATAACTGACACGTATTCAGTCATGTCTGGTCCACAAATGACCACACTGAGTTATGGGAAATATTTCATACCATGTACCTGAATCCTAACTTTCCATTGGATTAATTTTTGTTTGATAGCATCACTCTTGCCTGCCAGATCTGTTACCAAATTCACCATTTGCATTAAGACACTTAGAGAATAAAAGTAATACGTGACGACAACAATAATGGATTTTGTCACCACTGCACATACATTTAACTCTGTTTTACTCCCTAATTACCTCTTTCGATACAGCCAACATTCACCATCGTTCGTCAGAAAACAAAAGCATCGTATCGTCTTTATGGGTGATGTAATGATGTTCCATTAAATGTTTTTCCAGCTCATAACAGGATGATGCCAGATTAAGCACATTGGTTGGCCTTTAAACGATACCAAGAGGAAGACAATTCCTATTCGGCGCTGAAGGAGTGTTTCTTCACTTTTTCTTTTTTGGACGACTGTGTGGACGCCATAATATTCCTAACGCAAACATTAAATCTAATTTAATGCAGGTTAGTCAGCAAACTACTTGGTGTCTGACAACGCAACTGTCCAGCTGTAGCGGCTGCAGCCTTCATTGTCTATCTCCTCGCCTCACAGCCCCACTCATCGCTGCACTCGGAATGCTAGGCAGGAGCGCAACCGGAGCATTAGCGCTCGCGGAGTACTGTTTGGCCAATGCTGAGTTACATCGCTACACGGACGAATACCTTCTCGAAACATGCGGTGCACCACGCAGCAGACCGGTGAGTGCAATGATGTGGTATGCGACCATTCACCTGTGTTTCCGTGGGACCTTCGGTAGAAATCGAAGCCACAATAACAGCTGTGTGCTGCGTGAACACTACTGCGGACCACTTGCTTCCTCTCATGCTTAATGTCGTTCTTGGCAGCGATGGCGTCTTCCATCAGGATAACTGCTCGTGTCACAAGGCCAGAGAGGTGCTACAGTGGTCTGAGGAGTGTGATAGTGAATATTATTGGTTTCTTAGTCACAAAATTCGCCTGATCGGAAACCTAACAAACATTATCGATCACCATCCCTGTGCTCACCAGAATTAAAGGGAATTGAGCGACTTGCAAATGGACATCTTGTGCCAGATACTTCTTTAGAGCACCTAGGGGCTTCTCGAATCTGTGCCAAACCGAATCGCTGTGGTATTGCATTCCAAATGTGAATCAGCACGGTTTTAAGCAGGCGGACATAACACTTGGGCTCATGAGAGCATCTCGCCGTCTGTTGTAACACAGTCGTTTACAAGAAAAGCCAATAACTTCAGTAGTAGTTGTGTTATTCCAATTCGAAGCTTTTCCGTCCTCTCAAAGCAGTGAGATACTACTATCTTAGAATTTATTGATATTTAGTCAGTGCCTTATTACGTGTAAACGAGGATTTAGTATGAATTCAGCGTGGGAAAAAGTTCTCTCTTTGAAATCGGCAGGTGGTCGTAAATGGCAGAATTGTTAATTTTTCCACTAATCCCTTTCAGAAACAATCAGATCTTTAGTGCCCTGTGCAGCTGCAGCCCCACCCATTGTAGCTTTAAATTTAGCAGTCATAAGTTAATGAGACTCCGCCTGGGCACTAAGAACCGTTAATTTGGTAACGGAAGAACAGGTGGCGATAGTGGGAGATCAACTCTTGAGTGCAGTAAGCGCATTTAAATGAACACAGAAAAGAAGAGACCGCTGCGTGCTATGCTAGAGTAAGGCATTGCTTCTGTCCTCAGGGTGGAGACTATAGAAATAGTTTCTGCAGGTATCTATCTTCAGTAATAGAGCCATAAGAAAAAGAAAGTTCACAGACATCAGCCGAAGGACAAGTGCATCTGCATTACAGCAGCCCCACAGTTATCATAGTAGTGTGTACTCATTCTTTCACACTATCTTCCTGTCAATGCGCCGTCTCCAGAACTCGGTATATAGTAAGGTCATAAAATTGTAGAGCTGGAAAGGTCTGCGACTCATCCATTGTTCACTATCAGTGACCTGTAGATCAACAACAAGCGTTGCGTACCTAGCAAATCTACAGTGACGATAGTGGAGGAGACCTACGGTTAATGTCAGTCCTGATGCATGTTTCCGGTTTCATCACGGCTTCCGCTAGTTCTTGCAAGTGTTGTAAACAGATAATGAAAAACAATCTGTAACCGCGCTAAGCAAGAAATTGATGCTTCCATACATCTTCTATAATAATATTAATACTAATATTTATTGCATTAACCGAAGGGGGGGGGGGTGGTGATGGGCTACTTTATGCTCGCCTGTTGTTGATGTGGAAGTAGGGACTTCATGCTCACCTGCTGAAAATACTTTAATCTAGTCGCTTACTTGATATTTTAAAATCGTGAAAAAATGTTTACTGATTTTAATGAATTATTCTACCAGAATGTACATACGTTTTTAGGTTTTGGGTGAAGTTTAACCGAAAAGTTATTTTATGTCACTTTCCCCAAATAAAGTCGTATTCAATAGTTCCTGGTTCAGAACCTTAATTTCACATTAATATCTCTTTACAAAGCATATTGAGAGTAAAATTCAACAATAATGAACGAAATTTACATATTTTAATTATTTTTTTCGTAGTGTCCATAACGTCGGTATTGCACTTCATTGAAAGTGCATTGATGTTCTAAGAATGTTCTAAAATGTATTTTCAGGTTCTAGACCCTCCTTACATATCAATACCTCTTTTATATTATGTTGTTAATATAAATCACCAACAGTGAAATAATTTTTTGCTTTCTTTAACTTGCCGCAAAGTATCCTCCCCTCTCCCCTCCCCGGTAATGTGCGTTTTGGAGTAAACGTTGATGGTGCTAGGGAAAAGGTAAAAAAAAGAAGGGAATATGAATGCATATGAAAGATGAAAATAATGTACTAGGAGGCGCAACAACTATTATAAGGTTAACGGGCAAAATAAACTTTGTAGTTTTTCACCATAAAGACCGGGAAACACTATCAAAGGAGGGAAGGACGAGCGCGTGATTCTCGTGAGATGCGATACGGGAGCATATGAATAGTATCAGCCGACGCCGGTCCTCTCACAAAGCATCCGGTGCAGACCCCTTATCACCCAGCCGCAGGACTGCGCACCACATAGTTAACACCGAAGTACGAAGTTCCCTAGCACAGAGAATCGGAGCGTGAAATTATCAAGATAAAACTAGTCTGCTGCACATAAAATTAAATGTCTCGTGGCTAGGACCTCCCGTCGGGTACACCGTTCGCCTGGTGCAAGCCTTTTGAGTTGACGCCAAATAGGCGACTTGCGTGTCGATGGGGATGAGGTGATGTGAACAACGCAACAGCCAGTCCCTGAGCGGAGAAAATCTCCGACCCAGTCGGGAATCGAACGAGGGCTCTTCGCATAACATTCTGTCGCGCTGACCACTCCGCTACCGCGGCGGACGGCTGCCCATTAGTAGTATTGTTTTGTCCCAAGTCTCTAATGGTTCACTGAGTACGCAGATCGGAAAATAATCCAGTCACAGCGTCCCGTTGAATTTACAACCTCTGAATAAGTCGTTACGTGATTCGCGCCTCACGTCAATTAGCTGATATGAGTGTTGAGTAAAAAAGTCATTCTTTGCTCCCTCTCATGGTCGTAATATTTCTTTCACAAATTCTTCACATTAACTTCCCGTCCGCCTACTTATCAGTTGGTCAGCGTAGGTTGGTGCCATGCTGAAAGATCTGCGTTAGATTCCCGGCACTACCAAAAAATTGTCCTTAATGGGGGAACTGTTACGAGGTGCAATCAGCCTCGTGATACCAGTTGAAGAGCTACTGATATGAGTAAATCGGCCGGGAGAGCCGTGTGACGGCTACGTGTTCCCTTCCCATAATGCATTCCGCTGAAATCGCAACGCAGAGGATCGCATGGCGGCCGTCGCCATCCCTTGGGTCTTCAAGACCTCGTCGAGGAGCTCGTTTTATTTTAACCTCCCAGTTTGACTAATGTTGAGAAAGCATGTAGAAAATATGACAGAACGTATACTAGAGTCGCAACTCAGGTGCTGCAGCTCACTGCAGGAAACTCCCAGGTCTTATTAAATCGTGCTGATAACAATGAATGTAAACAGAACACGTATGTTATAGAATAAGATCAAAACAATATGGAATGTAGTCTTTGGTGAAGCAGATATGCGACAGAAACGTTCTCCTACAAATACAGAGACATGAGAAAATGATGGAGTCGCCGGAATTCCTGAGGTGTGCTCTTTTAATGATACTTTTTTTGTCTCGTGGCTAAACTGAATCATAGTTGCCTGCGTAGTTTAACTGCTTCTTCCAAAGAACAACAGGAAGTAATGACTAATAGAAACAAAACTGGCTGTTACTACATCTCTTTTTTCTCGACGGTTTTCAGGCTCCTGTGATACTATGAACCAAACTTCCTCTGATAAGCCAACTTCATCTCATGCTGGCACCCAGTGCGTCTTAAGTTGTATTCTGATACATTCCATTCTCTGTCATCCGTGACAGTTTTCTCCTCTTTTACAACTTACAGCACAAAGGACGTAGCTGCGCCGGGCGCTGTTCTAGGCGCTTCAGTCCGGAACCGCGCTGCTGCTATGGTTGCGGGTTCGAATCCTGTCTCGGGCATGGATTTGTGTGATGTCCTTTGGTTAGTTAGGTTTAAGTATTTCTAAGACTAGGGGACTGATGACCTCAAATGTTAAGTCCCATAGTGCTTAGAGCGATTTGAACGATTTTTTTGACGTAGTCCCCTCATGTCTTAACTCAAGTCCTGTCATAATATTATTAATTCTTGTCAATGTCTTCCACGTATTTCCGTCCGCATTGACACTGCGGTGAAAGTCCTCATTTCTCATAAACCCACCTAATTTTCGACATAATTCTGTAGCACCACATCTCTAAATCTTCGATTCTCTTCTTTTCCGTATTTCGACAACATAGTACATATTTCTCATCCGTACATGTTGTGCTCCAGACGCACATTCTCAGGAGTTTCCTCCTCAAAATAAGGCCAGTGCTTCGTACCAAAAACTAGTTTTGGATAGGTGGGCTCTCTTTGCCGATGACAGACTGTTTTCGTATGCTTCTTGGTTTGTCCGTCATAGGTTACTTTAGTTTCATGGAAGCTGAAGCCCTTCACCTCGTCTATTTTCTGGTCCTGAGTATTGGCGTTCAGTTTATCTGTGATCTTAATTCTGCAACACCTCATTACCTTCGTCGTTTAATCTGAATTCGTATTCCTTGCTCAGTAATCTGTTTATTCCACTCAGTACATCCCGTACTTATTCCTCGTCCTCTCTGAGGATAGCAATCGCTTTAGCGAACCTTATAGCTGACATTATCTTCACTCTGCTTTTTCAACGTAGCCCTTTGGGTAACTTTCGTATCCGTCATTGCTTCAACAGTGGACTCTTTGAGATGTAAGGGAGAATGGCTGCATTCATTTCTTACTCACTGTTCAATCTGTGCACATCGTTCTTTGCTTTTTGTTATCCCAGAGAAAAAGGTGTATTCTGTAGGCAAAGATAGGTTGCGAAAACAAACATTATCCGTATTTCGCTAAGATCGCAGACCTATATCTTTTTTTAATGATTTCGAACAAACTGCCCAATTTTACATTGTCGACCCCTTTTTCTAGTCCGAAAATACATGAGAAAACATCTATATTTTCTTACGTGTAACTCTCATTACGTACGACAGTACTGCTTCTGTCTTTCCTAAAGACAAACTGATCGTCACCTAAGAGATTCTTAATATCCTTTTTTGTTCACCGTATTGTTCTTGTCAAGAAGTTCGATGTATGAGGTGTTGAAATGATTGCGAGCTAATTCTTGTACTTACCTGCCCTTGCTACTTTCGGCATTCTGTAGGTGTTTTTTCTGATAACCTGATGGTATGTCTCCAGCCTCATAGATTTTTGACACCTACTTCAATAGCTGTTTCGTTGTCTTCTCACACAATGACGCAAAATATTCCGAAGGAATACCGTGTATACCTGGTGCCTTTTTTGAATGCAAATCCTCCGAAGATCCATCAAACACTGAATGTAATTCCGAATTCCTTAAAGAATGCTTAGGCCTCGTAGAATTTCTTGGTATTTCCAGCTGCAGTTTGTCATTCTTTACTCACACTGTATAGTCGTACGAATGACTTAACTAGCTAACTTTTGATTATACATATATTTGATTTACGTATGTAAATCTGGTAGAATCATATCGCATTCCCACAATACGACAATTTAGACTGCTATTACAAATCATATAACCTACAAATATGGAAAATTCTACTATCATTTCTGCTCCTCAGTGTTTTGTGTACAACCTTATCTGGGGTGAGTCCATGTGTACAAACGTAGACAGTGCTCTATGTTTCCTTACCCATTTGTTTCCAAACAGGACTGCCTTGCACCAAGATCAGTGAGACGTACAATTGATAGCAAAACTACATGAGACAGAGAAATACTGTACTAGACAGCAGTCAACTCAGCACAAAGCCCGATGACCCGCTCGACTTAATTTCGCTCATAACCCAACACTCTTAATGTTAACTTATTAGACGGATAGCAACTGCTGTTGTTGAATAACATTTTTAGCGGTCAAATTATCTCAAGAATATCATACTACTTAAACCAGCTAAGCACGCAAAATCAATCCATTTACTGATAGCACGGCAAATAACTCAGGCACTGTTAACACACCATATTACATTATTCGGAATGAACAAAGGCAACTCCCCATTATCAGTTCATGATCATGACTGCCTTAGTTCACTGTCTTTCGTACCATACATACATACAATACTCTGACTGCATGTTAATTTTCTGATTAAGAACCCCCTTTTATGTTTGACAGTTTACTAATATGTACATAAGACAGTCCACCAATGTAGAAAAAGTATAACTAAATCAATAGCAACAGTATGTACATGGCATTTCGGATTCCTTCTACAGTAGAAAATTTATTTAATGCTGTGTATGTAGACACTTCAGTCTACATATGTATATACATTTTGTAGATTGTACACATGTGCTACTCTAGATAGCCCAGGTTGACAATGTGATACATCACCAGTGAAACGTTAAGTCACACATATCTACTGAATAAACACAGTATATTTGCACGCATAACTGCATACACATCCACATATGAAACACTTTAACAGAGCCGGCCGCGGTGGTCTCGCGGTTAAGGCGCTCAGTCCGGAACCGAGCGACTGCTACGGTCGCAGGTTCGAATCCTGCCTCTGGCATGGATGTGTGTGATGTCCTTAGGTTAGTTAGGTTTAAGTAGTTCTAAGTTCTAGGGGACTGATGACCACAGATGTTAAGTCCCAAATTGCTCAGAGCCATTTGAACCACCAACCAGCCACACTTTAACAAACATTTTTGTAGGTCCTGGTGTGGATATAGTCCCTTACTTTTATTTGTCACAAACTACATTAATAAATAAGCTGCTGCATATAGCATTTCAACAATTTCAAATAGATCAGTGTTTAGCACTTGTCATTTCTTGCTCTTTCTATCGAGGATAGATTCTTGAAAGAACTCTATTTCCTACATTGCACTTATAATGTCTTTTCATTAAACCACACCTTCTTTGGACAGCTTTGTCTGTGAAATTCGCAAGAGCTTGTCTTAACTTTTCATCCCAATATATATCATTTCTTGAGCTTCTTGGTAAGGAATCAATCCCATTAACCCTGTTGTAACTTCCTTTGCATGAACTCATTCTGTGGAACGGTATAAACTATTTCTTCAAATGGAGTTAGATGAGTTACCTACATGGTAAAGCACATTTTAATAAACTGGTTGAATTTCTGGATTATTCCTTCAGAGTTTGCCTGAAGGTGAAATTTTGAGATCAATACTTGCTTGATATTATTCTCTTGCAAGAAGCTTCACCAGCTTGCACTGGTGAGGTGTATTGCAATGTCAAATTATGTGCTGGCTTGCATAAATTCGAAATGTAGTCGCTCACTAGCCTGCAGATTACCAGAGCACTCATTGCAGTACTCAGTGCATACAGATTTGTGTACTCGGAGAACACATTGTACCAAGCTACTATGGGACTCGTTCTAGCATGTACACAAAGAAGGGGTTGAAAAAATCTTTATGGATTTTCAAGTAATAATTTCATATAATTTTCAACTGTTGTTAGAAGGTTTTGTTTTCTGACAATGTAAGCATGTCTGGAGAATTTGTTGTAGTTTCTCCTCATATTCAGGGAGTAGTAATACTTAATCTTGCTCATGTGCTTGATGACACTGAAAATCCCTCAAGCCTGGTACAGATACCATATTAATTTTCCTTGGACATCCCATGGCATACACACATACCTTTTGTCAGACTTCTGATGTCGATGGAAAAATAATGCTTTATTACAAATCATGCTGTGGTTCAGAAGATTCTCTCTCAAAATCGTCAATAATTGCTGTTTCAATCTGTTCCATATTCTATCATTGTCCTGCAAACGTCCCATATTTCTACATATGTGAATGCTTTACCTTCCAAACACTGTATCCTATGTTGGCAAAACTATGAATTTCAACGATTGCTTTTCGCATTGCAACACCTTCTGCAGTCCTCAAGATAAGTGAGACAAATGGCTGCCCCCACATTGTTTTTGCATTTCATTTTAATTTCAAAATCGTGCTCTTGGAGGGCCAACGACCACAAGGCCATTTGAACATATAACAGCTTTCAGTCAAAAATAAAACTCAAAGCCTGATGGTCAAAGTACACCTTAGTGTGATTTCCAGTGAGATAATAGCGAAATCGTCTAAATGCCAGACTACTGTTCTCGGTTTTCTAGATAAATATGTTCTCTTCCAGTCTGACCATATGTGACTTGCAAACACTAAAGTGAGAACTGTAGAATTACCTTCAATGTTCCGTACTTGGATGATGCATCAGTGGAAAGCCAAAATTCAATTTACTTGTCGGAATTTTATTACACAGCGCTGAGGGTACTAATGACACAGCCGCCATTACGAGACCGGCAGACAGCTACTCGATTTCACTGCAGAGTGAAAATCTCATTCTGGACACGCGAACTGTTCGCGAGTACGACAACATCGTGAGTGATTTGCCTGGCTCTATAGTAGTGCCCCAGAACGACGCCCTGCTTGCTCCCATAACTGCTGAAGACTTAACAGCAGCCTTGGCACACGGCATTCCGAACAAGCCATCAGTCCAAAATGGCTTACTGGACAAATTGTACTGCGCCTTCGATCCCCTGAAGGGGGATCAGTGCTTTCAGTTGTTTCAAGACCTATAACGCGACGATTTTACCGTTACCACCGATTTCCTAGAAGGCATCATGATACCGGTCTACCCGACGGGAGGCCCTAGCCACACGACATTTCCATTTTTTTTACCGGTATACCGATTCAGAAACCGAGAACCGAGCGGATCTCACCATTGTCACGACTATCGTTGTCTTTTACTCCTGAGCGCTGATTATGAACTTTTCGCCTCTGTCCTTATCACACGTCTACGGCTACAGTTCACAAGCGGACACGTGGTCTATCCTGCCCGGACATGTATAAGCGGCGACAACGGGATCCACAGAGCACGTGGCGCCTACTGCGAAGTTACGGCGCTGGCGGTGGCCTACCGCCTCCTAGGCGTCCCTGTGGACGTCGATTTTGATCATGCCATTGATCGTATCGATCACGGTTTCCTCCGCACTGTGCTCGAACACATGGGCCTCTCGCAGGCTTCAGCAAGGGTGATATTAATTTTAATCCACGGGACGCGCACCTGGAAAATGAACAATGGCCATGTTCGGCCACGTTCGGTGCGACAGGGATGTCCTTTAGTAGGAATCTTCTTCTCGGCGACCCTCGAAAATACGCTGCATGACCTTCACCGACGACTGCCAATGACTGGAAGACATCTGCATTCGAGACGTGACCTTGCAATGTGGTGCCTTCGCTGGCGACGTGGTGCTCTTGGTGTGTTCAGGTGATGAAATCCATGCTATGCTTCAGTGGTTGTGTCACACAGTACGGTGAGAGGCAGAGTCGTCAACAAGCGCAATACGACGTACATGGATATCGGCAAGGGCCTTCTATACCAGACAGCAACCCTATTCCAAAAGAACACATTGGGTGTGCAGTTTTCCAATACATTTAGCCGAACTGCGACAGCCCCATATCGCTGGTTACTACAAAGGACACGTGTGCTGCTCTGCGATAGCAGATAGCGCAGGATGGATATGATTCTCCGAACGCGTTACGTCAACACTTGCCTAGCGACCAAACTGCATTAATTTGCACACATTCATCCACTAACAGTCACGATGGCCCACAGTTTCCAGGCGGCGTACGGACACTTTGTGAGTGCAGGTCACATATTCAAGGTCCACTCTACTACTCTAACGTCCTTCCTCGGGCATGGGTGTGTGTGTTTGTCCTTAGGATAATTTAGGTTAAGTAGTGTGCAAGCTTAGGGACTAATGACCTTAGCAGTTAAGTCCCATAAGATTTCACACACATTTGAACATTTTTGAACTACTCTAACGAGACCTTCACTGGATGGGGGCCTGGGGTTGACTCGTGTCCGCAACCACGCGCGAGCGTTATACCTACAGACGATGCGACTTACACGGACCGTGGCCAGCACCAGCTTTATGGGGACGCTGCTTCAGATTGTCGCGCTCCGAGATCTTTAACCGACGGTCGCTGTGGACCACATAGCTCCGTCATTCGCCCACATCGGTGATTTCCTGTCGAACGGAGCTAAATGACAGAGGATCTACCGGCGGCAAGGGTGCCGAGGACGACAGCCTATTACCGCCTCTATCAAGCACGACAACCCCGCAAAAGCGTGGATCAGCAACACATGACAGTACGCTGGACCAGGATGTGGTGAGCCGTCCACAGCCAATACCTGCCCACGTACGCTCCTTGCTTGTGGTAGGTGGTGGTGAACGGCAATTTCGCCACACGCCAGCTCCTCCATTCCATCCATATTACTGGTGACCCTTTGCGCCCGCACTGCGCAGTCGTCGATCCAGTGCTTGAGTTGTGCTGTGATGGGCAGCTGCTGGTATCTTATCCACCAACTGTTCCGATGACAGCCGAAGTCTATCGCACCACACGAAGTCCTACGCCCAGAAATTATTTACTTTCCCACTACCAGAACGAACGCTGTCAACTGGCTGAAGGGCGTAGTGCTGTATCACACTTTGCAAGCCGCGTCTGAAAGCTGTTCTCGACTTGTGGTTCCGCCTGATTACAACTCACGATGCGTTCCGTCGCAGTGCTTTCTACCTAAGAGGACTATCGAATTATTTAGGCGCATTATTCGAGACTCCTTCTGCCCATTGGGGAGTTCCGATTACTGTAAGTCACCCTTGAAGATGATTCATTATACCTTGATTCCCCCCATCCATTACGCGAAGACGACTCCGAAGCTTCTGGTGGTGGTAGTAGGATCCGGTTAAAAATAAAAAAGGAAAATTTAAAAATATATAAAAGTAAATAAGTAAATGAAAAAATGTACGTGTACTTATAAATAAATAAATGAATTTGATGAAAAAAGGTCTCGTGTTCCTGTAAGACCCCATTCCTTCCTTAGTTCTGGGAGAGCTGGAATAGGACATTAAGGGCAGGCCTCGGAAGACGACCCCTGCCCTCTTTACACCCTACCCTCCTCTCGAATAGAAAAAAAAACCGGTTAGCGTTCGAGCTTCGTTAGACGTACGTGTATTAAGTGACAGTTCGACTCCTGCCCAAAGTTTATTGTTAATCTATAATTTTTCATCACTGGTCACATCTCTTATATACTTTATGACATTTGAGAGGTATTATTATCATAATTAAAACAACACATCAATTGCATGACGTTTTACTGAATTTCATGTTCTTGTTATTTTTAATTAAAATTATTTATTAGAACAAAAATATTTATGACTGTTGACAAGTAAATGAAGAAAAGCATAAAATTTTCAGGAAAATATATGTCTGTCGTGTTTTGCGAAATCCCTTATACATCAGACTGATTAGGTATCTAGACAGACCTACTTTGCACCTCGATGCTTTCAGCTGAAGACGCAGAGCCAGGCCACATTTGGGAGTTGACCTGCGTAGTGATGAATGTTGCTAATGTAATAAGAACGCATAGCGGAGGTGCAAATTTTTTAATATCTCGGAATTTACACTTGTACTACTAAATTGATGGTGGGAGAACTACTCGAACAGCCGCCACATGTATATTTGTCTTATGAGGCTCAATGCTAACAATTTCACCTTCACAAACCCTAACGGCTGGCACCTAATCACAGATACATCAGTTACATTATGGAAGCGTAAAACCTGTGTTGCGATTTTCTCCGGATTGCCAGAATAGTGCACCTCATTATCTACACATTATGTTTTCTTAATGGCCTGCAGAAGGCGTACGAAGTCTGAAGTAAATCCGTGATCCCAACGTCCTGACCTCCACTTTTGAGGGGCCACGAGGTCTCATGTTTTTATACTTCGAATGTGTTATCTGCTACCGAGATTTTAATTAATGATAGTAGTCTTTTTAACTATCTTCCACTTACGATTACGTTTAATTGCTTTAACACACGGCCAATTTCGATTAACATAAGTGATGTTAGTTGTCAACTTATAACAGAATATTTTAATGGTATTGAAGTGGTACAGTAGTTTCCGCTCCATAAGCAGCAGGTTTTGGTGCTCGTTCGCACCGGGAAATACAAAAGGAGGCGGCTCCGCCGCCAATTTTATTGCACGACGCGGCCGGCCGCGGGTGCAACAGAACCCATGTGGACGGGTGGAAATAAATGTGCCAGGCTTCATAATACGTATTTATGCGTGTCGTGTGTTATGCATTTCTTGTACGTGAATGTGAATCTGCACATGAACTTTCCTATTCCTCCTCACACCTTTCCATAAATCGTGGCCAAATATCAGTTGGGAAGTAGTTCTGTAGTATAGTAGTGCCAACTTTACTGCTGGGTAGGGGATCAGAGACACAGCACAGGCAGGTAAAAGTCAAAGACGTTCCTGTCTCACAAGATTTGGGGTGGAGAGTTTGGTCACAGCCAAGTGGTTCGACCACCCCCTCCACCGGGGCCGCGATGTTCTGGGAGAGTTACAGAAGACGGGTAAGTGAGCAGACATGCCCTCAGTGATTCTGGCTCGATGTTCACGCCTGGAAGAAATGTATTAGAATATTTGCAGTAATTATTTTATTTCCAGCTTTGGATTGTGCAAGGAAATGAATGTTCTCGTTTAATTTCGTAAATTTGAGCCCCTGTGTTAATGTGTCTGGTCCTCAGTATGTCCGTTATCTTCCTCAATAGTGGATGTCCCATGTAAAATATTGGGAGACTTTCGTGGTATACATTTGGCCAACGCAATTCCATCTTGCCCGTACAAATGTGTGTGCAGATTAGTATATAGTATATGCGAGCTATAAGTTCAAAAATTTTAATATCTGTAACCTGGAACAATCGCTACAATCGCTGTAAAGTCGAGTGATAATGTTTAAAATAAATAGGTAATCAAATGTCATCAATCTTTAACATATCCCAAAAATCACATAGGAGTCAAGTAAAAGGAATTCATTTAAAATAAAAAATATATAATGGAGGGACCCACACATCAGCGTGTGAGCCCTGCAGCCCCTTGCCTAGTATCTCACAGAAAGGGTACGCTCTCTAGGTAGCGCTCTCAAGCTCCCCTGCCCAGTTATCCGTTGCGCAATTTTCATTCGGGGCTTGACGACATCAACTTGCATCTGGCATCCGTTGACAAGGAGGTTTGCGGTAATCTTTCAGTATGTATTGCACGTATGCGTGATTATTAATTATATTATTTTTCATTTGTTTTTTTTTTTATATATTCGTAGGTCTCTAGTAGCATAAGCCTTAGGTAGCTGATTGTAGCTTCGCACATCACCGTTTTTCTATTTGGAGCATATATATAAATGGCAATGGCAGCAGCCACTAAGTTTGAATTGTACAGTTTACGTGATCAAGGTGAACCTTTGCGATGAAACATTAACATGACGCTTCTGCTTACGTTGACTGAAGTGTTTATTGTGGTTCTGTTGGTTAGTATTATCATCAAGGCACCGCTCTCCCTGCGCGTTGTGTTGTCTAGTATGATTTGCGTGTTGATTTGGCTCTGTGTTGTCGTTATTACTATTGTTATTGAGCCTTACATTCTGTTCAAGGCTTTTACGTCCTTGTGGGCTGGATCTATGCAATCCAAACCTGACATTAACTCCTCACTGTCCAATTCTGATACGTTTATCATATTTTTCTGGATCTGTTTATGCAACTTAATCTTCAATATCCTTGAGACATAACTGTGTGATTGGGAGATGAACCTAATAGCTTGCCTTGTTTAGGTACTTCTCGAAATATTCTCATGAACCACCCAGTCAGGCTTGGAATGGCTCTAGGATTGAAATTTGTTTACGGCGTCACTCCTGCACCCAGGCAGGACAATACTAGGCTATATATAGTTTCTCGAATTAACTGTACACGCAGCAGTAGTCACTGGCCTCTGTGGCGCACAACGCAGCTGCCTTGACGTAGTCATTCCGCAGCCTATTTTTCGAACATCCGACCACGATTGTGGCATTGCTCCTTGGAATGCTCGAATAAATATTGAAATTGTGGGTATCTGAATAGTCTCTCCTCAAGTAACAGAGGTAACAGTGATGTTGCCCCCATATTGTACGGTGACTTGAGAAACAGTTGAGAAAATGTTTTAGCTTGCACTCGCAGCACCCTATTCAGCACTGGTTCACAAGGGAGGCTCTTTTCTGAACCTTGTGCAACTGAGTGGTTGTCATGTACTATGTCTTTTGCCTCCACAGATTTTTTTTCACGTTTTCTATTTGTTCACTGACAATGTCACGCCACAATGACAAATCTTTGTTTTTCTCATAGTATTTAACATCTCTGTCTCTGCCTGGTTGGTGGAACGATCATTTTGCGTCGCGATCTCTCTTATAATTTTGCCGATGGCTTCTTGGAATTTTTAGTCTATTATTTCCGTAATATACATGCATTTTTTCAGACATCCAAGTATATAATCCGCCCGCCGTTCTATCTAAATTTTCATGCATCTATTTTTCATGTTAGGCTTCGATATTATTTATCCTGCCCGAGAGCTGCCGAACAGTTTATCAGAGCATGCATGGAGTGCGGTCGTTTTATTAGTCGTGCTTCGTCTGTAAGCTTCTGCACGGCCTGCCTTAAACCCACCTGTGCCGATTTTAAATCTAAATTGTCGGCAGTTAATAATACTTTCAATAATGCAGCCTGGTTTGCTGAAATTCTCCGAACGTGGTTTCCTGTGCCTTTGGAAACTCTGACGACATAGCTTGCTGCTTTTGTGAAATTTTGGTCACTGCAAAAACCTCACTATCCTGCTTATGTGAAGTTTTGTCCATTTAGAACTTGATAGCTTCTTGTTTCTGTGAAATTTCAACCATTTGAGCAGAGATCGCTGAAATTTCCGTCGTCATCGCCACTTTCACTGTCGAAATTTCGTTTGCATGGTTTAACACCACAAACAGGGTTGATGACATCAATTACAATTTTTGAAAAAGTTCAATTAGTGACTCTGCTGATTCGCCTCCATGACTGGTAGATTTTCCAACACAAGGCTCGGTTCAACCACTTCATTCTTATTAGTGTCCATGAATAACTTTCGCGCACTTGTTACCATAACCAAGACTTTATAGAAATACAAAAAGTCTGACTTTTATTCCTACTGGAAAAACTAATGAAAGTACTTATTGGTTCATTCAACGACCTCTAACAATGATGGTTGCATCGGAATAAGCTCATTAAGAAAACCAGTGTGTGGTGCCTAACTGTGTTGTTTTTCCCCCAGCTTGGAGATTTTACTAAACAAAGTTACCAATTACCGCACGGAACACTATTCTTAGAAATGCACTAGCAGTAATAGGAGCTACTCTAAGCGAACACTTGGTGGCAACCAAGCCAGTTTTAGAATACGTGAATTTAGAATTTGCGTTTGCGCTCAACTGACGAAAATCCTTCTCTTCGCTTGTTTGCATTCTGCACTCAGTTTGATTTCATAAATTTCATGTGACAGGAAAAAAATGCATATATTTTTAGTCACAAAGTCACTTAACTCCTTACAAAAGGCTTTTGAATGGACGACTATTATAACGCCGCTCGCGAAATACAACACCTTACAACATGGCGTGTACGCCGTGGACATTTGTAATTTGTACCGTGGATATTCAAGCAGAATACAAGGCAGTTTATTTGCTTGTTCTGTCTGCTGGTGCAAGGTGCAAAGCAAAATCATTTTATTGTAAGCAGACAATGAGTTTAATCTTGGACTATTCGAATTTTCTTTGTTAGTAGAGTGAACGTATACCATATCAATTATAAGACTTGCCTAACAGAATCCTAAATACGTCACGCACTATAACAGAATCCTAAATACGTCACGCACTATAGCTTTCAGATATTTCTAATTGCTTTTCCATTACATGGAAAAATAGTGAGTAGTAGTTATGAATATCAGGGAATTCGGGATAAGTTATAAAAAAAATGAACTGTGACGTTCGCCTGCTTTATTTCTTCATTGAGTGTCCTCCGTGTCGCTGTACTGCTTGTTATAATGGCTAAAAAAGGGGGAGGGGGGTGAAAGTTCAACAGTGACTAAATGATGTAGCTGACAGGTGCACATTTGCGTTTCACAGTTCTTTACTTTCGCTGTTCACCCCCCCCCCCCCTCCCTCAATAATACACATACACTGTTATCCAGAGTTCACAACTGCTGAACGTTCGATAAGCCTCATTAATAGTATGCAGGCAAACATCAACATACTGCTACAACAGTTTACTTTTGAACGTTTATGAGCAGTAAAAACGTAACCACACATTTCACAGTTTTAAAATAAATTGAACAGACACTGTCGTTGCTTTAACACATGGCCATTTTTGTAACACTTACTTAAGGCTTAAGTTGATGTCTTGTTGTTGTTCAAACCAACACAGGTTTCTTGTCTGAAACTCGGCTGTGGACTGGCTGTCTTGGTACCAAAAATCGGGCCCTTATATATCCTCACAATAGCAGGCAATGAAGCTACACATTGTTCAGTGTTTAATTTACAGCAATTACAATTAAAACTTAACACCTTCAATTAACTGCATACATCGAAATCTGATTCTTTTTAACAGTTGCTTTTGCTGCAAGGGTTAAGCCACATTATTTTTCAATTCGTGAAATTAACAAATATAGTAGCACAAATTTTGGAATTAATTAAGAGTTGGCTTTGCTAACATGTTCTCGAATAGAGCCAAACAGATCCTTTAAGAATACTATTAGTTGTTCCTACAGATGTTTACAATTAGTAGTGAATTTATATTTGTTTATAAGTCAACAATAAAATTTAAGTTATAAAACAATTACTCATTTCAGCCCACAACAAAAGATATTAACTAGGAGTAGTCAAAATAAATTAGAAAATCAATTACCTACAGTAAACTAAGCACAAAATTAGATCTACTGGTATATTCTTTAAGACTGAGGGCAAACCTTTCTCTTTTGTGAAAATGCAGATTATACTCACATATGTTAATGGTAATTAGTCTGACACGAGAAAGTGAATTTTAAGGAGGCAGATGCAAAGCAAAAGTGGAAGTAAAAATATCCCAGGCTGCTTCGTCACATCATGCCTTCACTGGATTGACTAGATAGATAGTGAAAATAGCTAACTGGGCAATTCAATGACCACAAGTGACCCCAGATAGTAGTTTAAAAATCTACAAACACAAAAAATAATAGATAAGATATGTTATCTAAAACTACAGTGCACATGTTTCTTCAAATTTATACTTATATGAACTGGCCATATGAAAATCCCCATACAAAATATATACATACAGTGTATTGTACATTTGCATAAAATATCCACAAGTTATACTTTTAATAAAAAATTAGGCATCTTCATCTTTTTGGGTAAACAAAGATAGCATTCTAAGTTCCGTATCACTTTATGCAAGTCCTGTTTTGCTTAAGAGAATGGGTTGCACAAACTTAAATTACACTGCGCAATGCTGCTCACTTATTAGACTTAAAATCTCACTTGCTCAATGTTTAGTATTTTTCATAAGCACTTTCACACTTTCAGTGAGCTTTTACACATTTTCTCACCAAGTTGTCCACGCCTTCAACAGGTCCAAGTGGCAGTTAGTACGGAAATGCACTGCTATCAGTCCCTTTGGAATTGGTTCTCCTTGGCCGCAGTACATGGAACCATTAGACGAAATACTCTACTTCAGTACACTTTCTTTTACATCTAACTAAGTATAAATAAAAAATGTTTAACTGTAATGGCATATAATGATCATTGCTTCATTAGTAAATATATTACATAGTCCTCATAACATCAGCATAATTAGCACCAAAATTGACTATACTACGAAACGTGGGAGACTAGAAAAAATATTTAAATCAAGTGCACATTACACTATAAAACATTACTTTAACCCATAACTGCCTGAAACTGGCTAAAATTGAAAGACTTGGGTCTCTTTCCCATTAGCAAAAGAGCAAAGCCTCGAGGAGTGTAGTAGCATAGATTTATTAATCATTACATTACGAAAGCAGAATAGTATCACCATCACATAACTTAATTATTACTCAGATAAAAATTAAGGGGATGGAAGCAGTACCAAATCATTGCCCCACTTCTCAATTATGAGCCCTACTCTCATTCATCTAGAAAATTAAATCCTCCAAAAATCACGAAATGTTACCAAATAATTGCCCTATTAGAATATTCACTTTAGTTTAGCTCCACATTTATCACTTAATCAGCAAAATTACATTTCTTCGTTACAGTATTACCGCTTTAAGCGCATGATTCCTCATAACACAAATAGAAGTTTTCAGATAACCTATAGATCCAATAATGGAGCACTATACGACTTGTATCTCACAAAGTTTTCGCTCTTTCGGTTAAGCCCTCATTCCCAGCTGCAGTGTCATGAATTGCACAATCTACACAGTACCCAAGGTTGCCTAGTTCAAAATAGATCGTCAGTAAAGTTACACCACATTAGTTTGTATACAGTCATCTTTTTCAGTACTCAATCATGTCTGTCTGCTCCATTATTTTACTTACATTTCTTACATTGTTAGCCAATGGAGTGCATCCTGAAAAAATATCTCCACTGCCAAGGTAGTCTCCCTAACCATTACAATCCTAAAATTATTCATTATTTCACTATTTTCTTATTGCTTCATTAATTACTAAATAATCACCTGCACTGCTTATCCAGTGCAAAACTGATTCTACTGAAAAACACCCGACAGTAACAGATCTTTATGCTAAGGCAAACTTAACTCTCATTACCAGTGAGACAAACTTATCATTTAGAAAAATTATTGCTTCACTGTATTCCATCAAATTGCTTGTTCTTTCCACACACATTAATGTGATTACTATGATTAAAGTTATAATTCCCTTATGTTAGTAAAGTTTGTACCATGACACAGACAGTTATCTCATATGTACTGATTGCACTGATCACAAACACTTGTACTATACCACAATTTATATTAAGATCGAGTATTCAAGACGATATTTACTGCTCATTGCCTCTGCTGCTACACCCATGAACTGACTGCTTCAGATGTCAATTAAAGTTTTAGGATAATCTGCACTTCCTCCTCATTTTCTGACACCTTTTATTTTCTGTTTTTCTTACCTCACTTTTTGACAGTTTCGTTAACCATAGTACCAATTTACTTTCTTACATCCTCTTATGACTCCATTACTGATAACTATCATAAAATAATATAACAGATAATACAGGATAAACTTTTTCTTGAATGTTCCTATACTAAAGTATCCTGCTGTACCAAACCAAATGACAGTCAAAGAAGGAATGTTTCTGATTCACTTATATACTACAGGTAGGATAAGAGAAGAGTTTTACTACCTCAGTAAACATGAAAAATGAGACAGACAGCTGGGATAAGTGTTATCGCCACATAATGAATCCAACACAGAAAGTTAAACCCCCTACTTGCTTGTAAGTCTTACTTCTGGTTCAATACTCATTATAATAAGTTCACCCCCTCCTTTCATGGGATAAACATTGCTACATGCTCCATCATTCAACATCTCACTAGAATCAGAAATGACACTAGTCTTACTACTATCATTTACATTACCCTCACCTGTTATTACACCACATTTATAACATGTGGCTGTTCATCACTACCTGCTATAGTGCGAGCTAAAAATGGAGCTTTATCTAGTTTAAATAGTTTGATCCAGAACTAAAGTAATCTTTTTCATTTATTTTACTTGAATTTCTCCTATCATTTTCATGCCCATTCTAGCTATCCTCCACACAACCATTCCTTGAATTCCTACTATGATTCTGTTCATCCTATTGACCTGAAATTGTCTCCCTGATTGACTATTGTCATCAAAATTCCTCCTACGATCTTCCACCGAGGGCCTCAACCTCTCCAATTTACCAAAATAATTCAAGAAATCACTAATATTACTCATAGGCGCAGGTACAAGCCTTTCCCTAACTTTCTGAGGCAATTTAGATTCATACCCATAATTGTTGATTCATTACTTAGGTCTTTGTCCAAATATCTCAGTTTGTTTGTCCAAATCTGGCAGAAACCTTTCACAGTAGCCTTCCTAGACACAAATGTTTCTACTCCCCAATATTCACTCTGAAAACTCTGCTGCTTCTGTTTGGATCAATATTCATCTAAAAATGCTTTCTCAAAGCCTTGCCACGAAGTCCAGCTATCAGCTACCTGAGCTGCCCATCAATAAGTATCCCGCTTCAAAAAACTTCTCAAATAAGACATTTTATCTTTGTCAGCCATGTTTCAGGCAAATCATTAAATTCCCTATTGAACTCCAGTGGATGCACTTCCCTATATGGTTCAAAATTATTAAATTTCTTACAACTAATAAATGAAGGACTGGTTGGGACACTACATACTCTATGCCTTAGATTCTGTATCCGTCTTTTTCTCTCTTTCAACTAATTTTGAATCTACATTTTTATTTAGGTTTACCAATTTTTCCTCTACCACTACTGCATACTCGCTTTCTACCACTGCTTCAAATCATTTTCGTCTGATCGATTTGGCAGCTTTACACTGTTTTATGGAAGCCTTCACCCTACTACTATAGTAATCACAAAGTTTCTTTCTCTCTTGTACACATTTACTACTCATTAACGTTAATTTCTCATTAGTATTCTGCCCTACTTTCTTTACCTTTTCATCACTATCTTTCCCTACTACCTCAAACTCTGAAGTTCTAGAACTAAATACCTCAATTTCTTTTTTAATTTCTTTCTTCAGTTCATCTTTTAGGCTACTCATGTCAGTTTTAATACTACCAATGTCTGCTTTCATACAACTAATGCCTTCTTTCATAGCAGTTTCCAACCTACTAATGTCTTCTTTCATCACATACCACTCACACTACTCGTAATTTGCCTTAACATCTCTTCCACTTTTCTGTCTGCCATAAACTTTAGCCTTGTTGACTTTCATTACTAGATTCCCCCTCCTTAACCTTATCGATCTCACCCACTTCAGTACCGTTTTTTTCCATTTCACTCACATCACCATACAATGTATACGACGCTCTTATCATTCTATCTACAATAGGACTTTCGTCTGCATCATTAAAAGCTACATTAATGTATTATTTATAGCCACTGTCATTTACAGAACCAGTCTCCATTAAGTATTTTTGTTCCATCACACTGTCTTGTTCGTTAAGGCCACTCATTATGTACCACTTATTATAAACCAACTTTTGCTATGAAATTACCTTTTCTAATTCACTCTCCTCCTGCTACTCTGCTGCTGCTGCTGCTATGGGTATCTCGATTTGTCATCTGCATGGCTGCTGCAAGTTGTAATTCTCCCCGCAAGGCGTTTGGTTTATCTGTCCTGATTGGCTGCTGTCCTACTGTGGCCATGAAACCCAAGTGGTGATTGGCTGTTGCATCACTGTACTGTAAACCGCTCTTGAGTTCACTGTTCAGAGTTTGGGAGTGCTAGTTTATTGTGCCCACATACAATATTCCTCACCCATGGCACCATATGAGATGTTCACCGGCTTTATTTCTTCGTTGATAGTCCTCGGTGTCGACGTACGATGTTCTAATACTGGCTGAAAAATGGGGGATAGAAGTTCTGTACTGATTGGGGGGGGGGGAGTAGAAGTTCAATACTGACTACTGCAAATAATGTAGCCGACAGGTGCACAGTTGCGCTTCACAGTTTTTTACTTTCACCATACACATCCCTACAGTAATACACAGTTATATGGCCAGTGCACTATTGTTAAACTTTCGATAAGACTCAATAATAATTTGCAGGCAAACATCAACATACAGCTACAACAGTTTACTGTTGAACATCTACGACCAGTATGTTGATGTTTGCCTGCAAACTATTAATGAGCCTTATCGGAAGTTTTACAATAGTGCACTGACCATATAACGGTATTTTCTTGGGGGGGGGGGGGGGCTGTGAGCAGCGAAAGGAAAGAATTGTGAAACGCAACTATGCACCTGTCGTCTACACCAATTGAAGTAGTCAGTATTAAACTTCCACCCCCAATTTTTGAGCCACTATCAGAATTTCGCACATCGACACCGAGGACTATCAACAAAAAAATAGCGCAGATGAACGTCACAAACCATTTTCTGTTTAATTAATCAGTGTATATTTGGTTCTGAGTGTGCTGTACAATCCACTATCTGATTTCGGACTTTCTGTGTCACCATACTGCAGTCTAGGTGGTACTCTTTTATGTATCGATTCGTATGATGGATAGGTCTGTTTTACCTAAATTTCTAGTGTATTAGTTACTTGTTTAAACTTTTCTAACATTTTTATTTTCTTAAAAGATTTAAACATTCCAAGATTCGGCATCTACACAACAGAGGGGTAACTGACATCCGAAGGCCTCTGACGCTGATAAAAATATTAAAAACAAAAAAAATTGAAGCATGTACCTTACATAAGAGTGGTTGCCTGTAACTGTGAGAACAACGTAATAACACAGTCGCAGTAGAGCTGAAGAATTAGTACCACTTCTTCAAAACATACACACTACTGGCCATTAAAATTGCCACACCACGAAGATGACGTGCCACAGACGCGAAATTTAACCAAAAGGAAGAAGATGCTGTGATATGCTAATGATTAGCTTTTCAGAGCATTCACACAAGGTTGGCGCCGGTGGCGACACCTACAACGTGCTGACATGAGGAAAGTTTCCAACCGATTTCTCATACACAAACAGCAGTTGACCGGCGTTGCTTGGTGAAACGTTGTTGCGATGCCTCGTGTAAGGAGAAGAAATGCGTACCATCACGTTTCCGACTTTGATAAAGGTCGGATTGTAGCCTATCGCGATTGCGGTGTATCGTGTCGCGACATTACTGCTCGCGTTGGTCGAGATCCAATGACTGTTAGCAGAATATGGAATCGGTGGGTTCAGGAGGGTAATACGGAACGCCGTGCTGGATCCCAACGGCCTCGTATCACTAGCAGTCGAGATGACAGGCGTCGTATCCACATGGCTGTAACGGATCGTGCAGCCACGTCTGGGGACGTTTGCAAGACAACAACCACCTGCACGAACAGTTCGACGACGCTTGCAGCAGCATGGACTATCACCTCGGAGACCATGGCTGCAGTTACCCTTGACGTTGCATCACAGACTGGAGTGCCTGCGATAGTGTACTCGACGACGAACCTGGGTGCACGAATGGCAAAACGTCATTTTTTCGGGTGAATCCAGGTCCTGTTTACAGCATCATGATGGTCGCATCCGTGATTGGCGACATCACGGTGAACGCACTTGGAAGCGTGTATTCGTCATCGCCATACTGGCGAATCACCCGGCGTGATGGTATGACCTGCCATTGGTCATACGTCTTAGTCATCTCTTGTTCGCATTGACGGCACTTTGAACAGTGGACGTTACATTTCAGATGTGTTACAACCTGTGGCGCTACCCTTCATTCGTTCCCTGCGAAACCCTACATTTCAGCAGGATAATGCACGACCGCATGTTGTAGGTCCTGTACGGGCGTTTCTGGATACAGAAAATGTTCGACTGCTGCCCTGGCCAACACATTCTCCTGATCTCTCACCAACTGAAAACGTCTGGTCAATGGTGGCCGAGCAACTGGCTCGTCACAATACGCCATTCACTATTCTTGATGAACTGTGGTATCGTGTTGAAGCTACATGGGCGGCCTTACCTGTATACGCCATCCTAGCTCTGTTTGACTCAATGCCAAGGCGTATCAAGGCCGTTATTACGGCCAGAGGTGGTCGTTTTGGGTAGCGATTTCTCAGGATCTATGCACCCAAATTGCGTGAAAATGTAATCACATGTCAGTTCTAGTATAATATCTTTGTCCAATGAATACCCGTTTGTCATCTGCATTTCTTCTTGTTGTGGCAATTTTAATGGCCAGTAGTATATAACATGTTATACGAAATATCACATGTTATTGATACAGACACTGCAGCCATTGAACATCTTGATTGAATATATATTTATTTTATTGTCTGGACGACAGTAATTTGCTAAATTAATTTTACGCGTTGACATTTCTTATATGCAGTTCCTTTCAGGCTTTTGTGTGGTATAGAAAGTACACAACTTGATATTTCAAAGAAATCTCAAATAAAGTCAGTTCTTTCGTGATATACCATAATGAAGTTCTTTTAGTCTTAACAGGTCACCATTATCTCATAGTTTGTTTTGACGAACAAAGACTAAATATAGATTCAGGTCCAACACTAAATAATGTGGCAAATAATATTCTGCAAAGAAGCAACATCTGCTATATGTAACTGCTCGTAACGCCACTTACAGGGATACTGAAAATTACTTCCAATGGTTTCACAAGATATCTAGGGCTTGAAGCAGACTGATTTACTCATTTAAATACGGAACAGAGAGGAGATGCTAAGATCTGGTGAAAAGCATACACCCATTATCCCATTAGAAGCGGAGTTCAGATTATAATACTGTTCATAGCCATCAGCGGCAAAAGATAGGAAATAATTTACTATGTATATATTTATGACATTTGGAAGAATACGCTTATTGGACAAAATGTAGTCAGCCATTTAAGAAAGCATATTGTAGTCGGTACTTGTAGTGAGTATTTAGGGATATTAACAACTGTTATCTAGATTTGGAAAAAAAAACATGTAAGTCTCTACCTTGTAAAACGAATTCCAGTGAACGAAAACGCTTTTAAGAAAGTGTCGGGCAAAGATAAAAGAAATTACAATGAAATGAATATCACTAGCTGTAATCAGGCGTTGATATAAGTCAACAGGGGCAGTTGGAAATATGTGCCCCGACCGGGACTCGTACCCGGGATCTGCTGCTTACATGGCAGGCGGTCTATCCATATTTTGTTATTTTTTCTACTATTTCTGTTTTCCACCGTATATATATATATATATATATATATATATTTATATATATATATTGGTATATTGGTCGCGACCTCGCCAAATATCTCACGAAATAATCGTCAAACGAGAAAACTACAAAGAAGGCATGTTGTCAGGCGCTGTCGGTGGATCACTATAGCAAATATCCTTCAACTTTCCCCACAGAAAGAAATCCGGGGACGTCAGATCGGGTGAACGTGCGGGCCATGGTATGGTGTATCGACGACCAATCCATCTGTCATGAAATATGCTATTCAGTACCACTTCAACCTCACGTGAGCTATGTGCCGGACATTCATCATGTTGGAAGTACATCGTCATTCTGTCATGAAGTGAAAAAACTTGTAGTAACATCGATAGAATATTACGTCGGGAATCAGCATACACTGCACCTTTTAGATTGCCATCGACAAAATGGGGGCCAATTATCCTTCCTCCCATAATGCCGCACCATACATTAACCCGCCAAAGTCGCTGATGTTCCACTTGTCGCAGCCATCGTGGATTTTCCGTTGGCCAATAGTGCATATTATGCCGGTTTACGTTACAGCTGTTGGTAAATGACGCTTCGTCGTTAAATAGAACGCGTGCAAAAAATCTGTCGTTGTCCCGTAATTTCTCCTGTTCCCAGTGGCAGAACCGAACACGACGTTCAAAATCGTCGCCATGCAATTCCTGGTGCATAGAAATATGGTACGGGTGCAATCTATGTTGATGTAGCTTTCACAACACCGACGTTTTTGATTTCCAATTCTCGCGCAATGTGTCTGCTACTGATGTGCGAATTAGCCAAACAGCAGCTAAAGCCCCTACTTGGGCATCATCATTTGTTGCAGGTCGTGGCTGAAGTTTCACATGTGGCTCAACGCTTCCTGTTCCCTTAAATAACGTAACTACCCGGCGAACGGTCCGGACACTTGGATGATGTCGTCCGGGATACCGAACAGCATACATAGCACACAATCACAGTAGCTATACATCAACAAGATATCGACCATTTCCGCAATTAGTAATCGGTCCATTTTAACATGGGTAATGTATCACGAAGCAAATATCGTTCGCACAGGCGGAATATTACGTGATACCACGTACTTATACGTTTGTGACTATTACAGCGCCATCTATCACAAAGCGAACAAAGTGATCCAATTAAAACATTCATATTTCTTTACGTACTACATGAATATGTAATAAAAATGAGAGTTCCTTTTTAAAAAAACGCAGTTGACATCCGTTTGACCTATGGCAACGCGATCTAGTGGGCCAACCATAGCGCCATCTTGTTTCCTCTTTCAAGCTAGACGAGTTTTGTTCTTTGTAGTTTTTTAGTTTGATGCTTATTTCTTGAGATATTTGGCCCAGTCACTATCAATGGATCACGCAGTATACTCTTTATAGAAGAGCCAATTTATAATGTTAAAAAACAAATATATGGTCTACTCGACCGTTATTTGCTTGGTAAATTTTCGGTTACGAGAAGCCTCAGATATTACATCAGCGCCATGTATACGTCTATTACCTCTTAGACTCATATACAACACAAGATTAAGCTGGGATTTTTAGCAAAGTGGAGATGTTTTGTGCGTATCAGATCATTACTTCTGTGTGCATGAAGACTGCCAAAGAAATATCAATGTTTTGTGAACAATGAGAAGATAGTTGTAACAGACAGTTTAATGTGGATGAGCTCCTACTCTAGAAAAAAAAAGATATATAACAAATTTATACGCCATAGAACAATAGCAGGGTTGGACAGTGATATCTGCAATCATCTGTTTTGTAAGGTGCCCCTCATATAAGTTTATGAGAAAATTTCATACTTGGTGTGGAAGTAAACGTTCCAGACAATGAAGACAAGGAAAAGATTATTAACTCTGTTCTTTCACTCTGTAGGTCTAAATATTTACCTGTAAGCTACGCAGCAGTTGTTAACACACATCTCAACCAAGACAACGTAACTATTATACGTTAGTATTATATCAAAGATGGGGTATCATATTTTCTCAGTCCTGGGCATTGTTCTCCTAAATATAAAGCATAGTGATTGGACAATTAACATTATTTCCCACGGATAATGTTATTCTGCCTGACTGAAAGAAAGGACTTACTGTATTTAACAGAGTTAAGACATTCCATTTTATAAAAGTTAATTGCGATATATGTGCGCAGAATAACCCCAGATATGGAAGAGGTCGAAGTTTTCGGTCAAACCATAAGCTTTGAAGAAAGAATATAAACTGTTGCTGGAGAAATAGTAAGTAATTGCAGATACACAAACAGGTCTGACAAATTACATTAAACACAATAAACCGAAAAAGTTACGTACAGTCAGGGGGATACAATATACCAGCATTTACTCTACATTCCATGGAAATTAGTCGTATCTTGGAGTACCCGTGGATAAGGAAGAATTCGGTAATGTTTATTCTGTTAGAGGATGTTTGAAAGAATGTTTCTCTAGCCTCCGTCCCGCTTCGAATCTGCTTAATGAGGATTGTGGCATTTGTATGTGGTGGTCTACGCATTACGCATATAGTAACGGAAGATTCATTTGCAATATTTAAAAGTGATTGAGTAAGTACGTTTGATGACCATTCATTAAATAATAAGCGTAAAATTCTGAACGTAGTTTTCCTAGGATATTGAGAAATGTTCACTCGTACCCCAATATGTTGTAAAAGGTCTAAACAATTTTTCTATGCAGAAAATAAAAGGAAAATTAAAATTCCACGTATTCTCTCAACTACAAAAAACACTTTTCTGGGTGTTTCACTTGCCACACAAGCTCTGTCAAAAACAAACGTTGTGCGAGATTCCTCCTTCATCACTGGACTCTGTCAGATGGTGTATATATTTTGTCTGATCTAGTAAGTGTTTTGACTTTCTGACCAAAGATTGAAATTTCGTCCACAGGTCAGTGACTGAACAACTGACGTAACATCTTTGGGGTTCGGAGATCTAACTCTGTACAGGATCTTTTCCAAAGATATCACAACTCCTGCTACTATCATATAAGTTTCCGCTGCGACTTGCACCAAGATCATACAAATATCAAACAACAGTCATTGTATTTTGCGACGAAACATTTTTTACATATTTTAGTAAATATCACACAGTATAAATGTGGAAATATTTTGAGGATCCATTGTTTTTTTCTCAAGGGCGTACAAAGATCTACCACAATTATATTTTGTTGTGAAGTGGGCTACAGAGAGCAAGTTGGCGGCTCTGGAATACCCATTTATTGGCTGTTTCATTTTTCATGACTGCAAAATGCTGGTTTTTCACTTGGAAACGAAATTATCAGTGTGTTTTCTTAAAAGCTTTCTGACTGGCGTATTTCTTGGAAAATGGCGTAACTTATATTGTGAGTGTTGAGCGATTGAGGGGGAGGGGGGGCAGTGGTGGATGGTGGGAGGGGGTATGCGTTTTGTCCTGCTCCTGTACGAGTATGGAACTATAAAGTCTAAAGTTAATTTGCATCCAAATAGTATAATCCTCTACTACAGTCAACATCTCTAAGCAGAGTGTGGAATTTCTCTGTTCATACCGAAAATTGTATGGGAGAATGTCCCAAATTATGCATCATATAGAAGCAGACACAGGCGACGTTACTTTCTTGGCGCCAGTCTTTCCTCTTATTTCAGTCATTTAACAGGAAAATGTATGATTCTTCAGGTGCGCTGACGATGGCGACATGTCTGATAGCCGAAATGTTGTGCCCGTTGGACACTATGGATCGGCAGTATACCCGTGGACTGTTCGAGCAGGAAAATGTAAGTTGTGTACATTTGGGTGTGGTGAACAGATTAAGTGTCTCCAAAGTCAAGTAAAAATGGAACAGTGTAATGTTAGCCACTTGAGCACTATGTAGACTTTTATAATTATTCGTCACTAGTACTGAGATATCCCGGCCAAACATACTGTACATACCATTGGAACACTTCGTAGATGCGTTTCATGAGTACTTTAATGATTTGCATTTAAAATCTGGTATTGACTTGGCTTAAAGCTTCGAAGTGATAAAAGCAAGGGGTATTCGGTTGCATACTGCATGTATTACACTAAAGAGGTGTATTACACCACAGAGTTCTCTCATTGTTTGCAGTATAGAGGGTGAGGGGACGTTAAACGCAAGTTTCCAGGTTATGTACTTGATCATAATGACGAGTCTCGGTTTTCGCCAGTTATACATTGCAACCACTACCAAATAATTTCTTACTAGGTGAGAGTGTTGATCAAAGGGACACTTCTCAGACTTCCTCTTCTAGCCAACTCTGTGGCAGATGTTTTACATCTTTATTTTATTTCATTTTGAAATGATAGCATTCACTTTATGTGTGCTGCACTCACGTACCCAGGAACAAATATTCTATTCAAATTAGAAAGTGTTGCTGTGGAGAAAATCTTGTCAATACTGCATTTAACAATCTCTGTGTAACATTATCTTTCTACTTGCGCAGTCCTAAGGCATCAACTGTACACCAACTACCGCAGTACTGCAAAATGGCATCAAGAAGGTGCTGACCCGCGCGCCA
Organism: Schistocerca piceifrons; assembly: GCF_021461385.2. Taxonomy (NCBI): domain Eukaryota; kingdom Metazoa; phylum Arthropoda; class Insecta; order Orthoptera; family Acrididae; genus Schistocerca; species Schistocerca piceifrons. Next base: position 440,032,972 of record NC_060143.1, read on the forward strand.
ATGAAAGAGTAGACAGTGCCACACGTCCAGGAAGACAGAGTTCAGCACCTTCTGTCAACACTGACTTAACCTGCCGCCAATCACTGGTCGGGCTCGTTCGCTCGCAGATTTAGAGAGCATCAGTACTGAGCAATAGGAAGACGATATTTAGCCTGCGTTCTGCGAGTGGTAATTGAGAGTAAACGTAATTACATGTAGGAGGCACAAAAAGCACATCAAGCTACTTCATAATTAGAAGTTGAGCTTTGTTTCTTCCCTTAACAGAAATGAAGCGTTCTATTACTTCTAATGTGGTTTTGTACAGATGATTTAGGATTTATTCCAGTGATCATCGCAACTTCTCTCCTTCGTTGTTTGTGCAGGTGCTGACTGCCGCAGTAGGCGATACAACACTATGGCAAACGAACAATCTGTCACTGAAATCAAATTACGAATATGGATTACCAAAAACCACTTAAAACTAAAAATATTTTAGAAACACAAGCCACTGGCAAATAATAAACACCTTCATTTTCAAGATGGGGAAAATTAATGAGACATTGCAGAAACTCAGTTCATTTACAAACATCTATTATTCCGTCTTAAAAGACTTGCTTCTTTGTCAGCGAACAAAGCTGTGGGTGACAGAAAATGAGTTGCGTATGTGGCAACACGTTATCTGACTGGTTTTAAAATGTAAAGAATTTTACTCATCATAAAACTCTGTAACCAAAGAACTAAGTGCAACCTCCAAGTAACCAAAATACATTATACAGCACACAGATATGTATAACCTGCAATAATTAAACTGCTGCACAAAGCACAATGTTAAATCTCATAATAACATAAACAACAGAAGGTGCTGGAAACAGTTACGACGGTTTCTAGAGGGCATTTCTTTATTGGTGTCTAAAATCACTCACTGTATTGAAATACCGGTCAGGGTACATCATGTGTTCCTTGGTACACTATCGTCTTCGTACACCACTCTCCTCTACCCCAAAGAAATTCGAAATGCGGCAAATTAGAGATTTAGCATAGAATGAATTATTTTTAGAGAATAAATTGTTTTGTTCGTAATTTCGGATGCCGAATGTTTAATTGGTGCTTGAAGGTACTAATGTCACATTCTCGTTTTTTTTAATTTCATTCGTATCAGTTCTGTAGTTTCCTATACCGGCTACGTTAAAATACCAGCATTCCTTGGAGACTATAATTCTTAAGTAGTGACTCAAGCTCTCATAATTATATGAATCTAATATAAAGGTGCATACTACTCAAAATGTCTATATATTCAACACGTTGGCAGGTCGCACCATCTCACACGGCGAATTTATGTTGCTTTAGTCTCGTAAATATACTATCAGACACTTATTAGTGGCCGGCCGATGTGACCGAGCGGTTCCTGGCGCTTCAGTCTCGAACCGAGCGACCACTTCGGTCGCAGGATCGAATCCTGCCTCGGGCTTAGGTTAGTTAGGTTCAGGTAGTTCTAAGCTCTAGGGCAGGGCTTAACAACTGGCCGGTTTTGAGCGCGAGTACTCGCGTCTGCTCAGGCACGTGCTCGCGAGCAGGTGCAAGGTCGCGGAGTAGGGAGGCAGGGGAGGGATGGGAAATGCGCGCGCACGTATGAATAGGACCGCAGCGTGCCTATTGAATTCGCGCCGACTGTGTAACGTTAAAAGTACTACGATCAGCTCTAAACAGTCACTTCGCTGGTTAAGAAGATATCCCTGCGCCCCTTCACTGATGCCGATTTAATGAAGGATGTTTGGTAGTTACAGCGGAACATTTGTGTCCATCTCAAGTTGACCAGTTTCGGATTGTGCCATTATCTGACATGACCATTACGCGTCGCATACAGGACAAGGCAGACGACGTCCAGAGCCAGCTTGCAAATATCTATACAGATTTTATGGCGTATTCTCTAGCTCTGGACGAAAGTGTTGATATCACTGAAACAGCACAGCTTTCCATATTTATTAGAGGTGTTAATGGAGATCTTCAGGTGAGGAAGGGGCTCCTCGATGTAGTAGCCATGAAGAACACTACAACCGGAGTTGATATTTTAAGTGGTGTTGAAGAAAGTGTTGAAAATATAGGATTGTCGTGGAATTCTTTAGTTTCAGTGTCTACAGACGGTGCACCAGCGATGACAGGGAAAAAATTAGGTTTCGTTGCGCTGTTGAAGGAGAAAATGCAAAAACTGACCGTGCCGAATGAAATAAGGGGCGTTCACTGTGTGATCCACCAGGAAAACTTATGTGCAAAGAGTATCACTCTAAAAAATGTGATGAGTGTTGTTGTTCGTACAACCAATTATATAAGGAAGCATGGGCTACAACACAGAAAATTTAAAAGCTTTCTTGAGGACGTAGAAAGCCAGTATGGTAGCCTGCCTTATTACAGCGAGGTCCGCTGGCTTAGTCGTGGCAAATTATTTAATCGAATTTTTGCCTCGAGCTTTTAAAATGAAATTGACACTTTGGGTGAGTCAGCTGGAAACAGGAAATCTAGCTCATTTCCTAAATTATCAGCCATGCAAGATGTTCATAAAGACTGTGAACGTTATTCACATAGTTTAGTTGCCCTTAAGGAAGAATTTGATCAACGCTTTCAAGATATGACAGCACTACACAGTGATTCTGATCTGTTCTCCTCTCCATATTCAGCGAATATTGAAGAGATTCGTCCTGAGCTGCAACTAGAAATTATTGACCTGCGGTGTGACAGAATACAGAGACAAATTTCAGAACAAGAAAAACATTTTGGAATTTTACAGACACTTCCCTCAGGATAGATTTCCTCATTTGCACAAACTGGCGGCTACAATAATATCAATGTTCGGTTCCATGTATGTTTGTGAATAACTGTTCTCTGCAATGAAATGTAACAAGACGCGCCTGAGAAACGCATTGTCTGATGGAAATTTAAACTGTAAGCTGCGCCTACGATGCACAAGAACAATTACTCCGAACATAGACGCAATTGTAAAGGGCAAAAAGTACAAGATAACAGAGAATCCCACACTTCAGTGACACCTTTTATTGTGTAACAGTTCACAAATTAATACGAATGTAGAGGCATACACTAAGCTAATAAAATTATGTGGTACATGTACATTCTCCTTTATTTGTTTCATTTGTCACAGTAATAATTCGTGAGTGATATCCCTGCAGGTGGCCGCGGATTTACAATGACTGGCGGCAGCTGTTGTGTGCCCCACGTGACTCTCCCCACTCTCCGCTCTGGTCCGGTAGTGGGGGTAGCGTGCTCGCGCTGCTCCCAGCTCGCGCCTTGCTGCTCACAGCTTGCTCCGCGAGCACGTATGTTGTGAAGCCCTGCTCTAGGGGACTGATGAACTCAGATGTTAAGTCCCATAGTGCTCAGAACCATTTGAACCATTTGAACGTATTAGTGATCATTCATATGGGGTGTGTCTATTTCCACCCGTCACCCTTATGACAGCTTGAGCTCCCCTGGAGGCACTTCCCATGGAGTGTTTGAATGTTTGTGGAGGAATGATAGCCCTTTGTTCCTCACGCATCGAATCCGAGAAGGTTGAACTTTTCGGACTTTGGCGTCTGGACCAAAGTCGACTTTGAACTCATCCCAAAGCTGTCACATTTGGTTTAGATCGTGACTGTGGCCAGGTCTGTCAGTTTCAGGCATTTAAATGTCCACAAGCCACTGTCTCACAACGCCGCTTTGAGTGGATTGTCATGCTATCGTATCCGAATAGTTCGTCCCGTAAGCAATACACAATGTTGCAACATGCATTCAAATTTTGCCACATCTAACGTTTTCAGAGCGCAATGAGGAAGCCAAAGGCTAACCACGGAAAACACTGCCACAGTCTAAATACCACATCCTCCGTATTTTACCACTTACGATACAAATTGTGGCATGTAAGGTTCAGACATTTGCCAAGTCTAAACCTATAGGGCTGCTGTAGAGTATAGCGTGATCGACCACACGAAATCAGTTATTTTCCAGTCTTTCACTGTCCAGTCTTTACGTCGTCTGAATCGTCCCTTAGCACTGACAACAGAAATGTATGGCTTATGAGGAGCTGTTTGATCATTGTACCCCATTCTGCATAACACACTGAACACAGTCATTTGTTAGCGGGACTGCCGGTAGCACTTTAGAACAGACTGTGATTCCTCCCGCTGATTTATTGCGATTATTTATAACTGCCCTCTGCAATGCTCCATGTCCCTGTCTCCAGAACGTCAAGTATGCCTAGTCTTGGTTTAGTTGTGGTTGTCGCATGGCGATTCTTTCTCGCAATCTGTCCACCAACAGTCGACTTGGGCTGCTTTGGAAGGCTTGAAATATCCCTGGTGGGCCTATTACTCTGGTGAGAAACAATGAGTAATCTACCCCTAAAGACACCGAGATCTTCAGACCGACCCATTCTGGCGTTTCTGTTTCGCTACTGACCAAGATCACTTTCTGCCTTCTAGCATAATGACGAGTTAGCCTATTGTGACACCTAGTCGTGAATTCTACATTACATAGGGGTGTAGTACTAAGTCATTACTGTAACTCTCTAAACGATTTAACAAATAAAGCGTATCGTACTATTATTCTTATAATGATATCTTTGTTGTACATATACAGGTTGAGTCAGTAACTATTGCCATAAAGAACAACTCTGGAAGTATGATAGGAAAAATGGTTCAAATGGCTCTGAGTACTATGGGACTTAACTTCTGAGATCATCAGTCCCCTAGAACTTAGAACTACTTAAACCTAACTAACCTAGGGACATTACACACATCCATGTCCGAGGCAGGATTCGAACCTGCGACCTTAGCGGTCGCGCGGCTCCAGACTGTAGCGCCTAGAACCACTCGCCCACTCCGGCCGGCGTATGATAGGAGCCGAAAAGTTTGTGGGACGAAAATTGCATAAGCGGCTATCGAGACGATTCCAATAATGTGTAACAGTAAGGCATTTGAAAGTCAACGAATCTGACAAAGGTGGCATGAACGTCCATTTACAGAAGGTGTTCTAAGTGATGACCATTGGTATCAATGCTGTGCTGCAATCTTCTTATCATGGATTGAGTGGTATTCCTTATCACACCGGCACTTATCGAAGTACATGCTCTGACTATTCTCTCTTGCATATCTTCAGGTGTAATTGGAACAACTTTATAAACAACGTATGTTATCAATCTCCACAAGAAAAACAATTCCAGAGGTGTCAAGACTGGGGAATGAGCCGGCCACGACACATCTCCTCAACGTCCAATTCAACAATTTTAGGATTTTCTCTGCAATTCATATCTAGCCACCAGCGAAAAATGTGCCGGACACCCATCGTGTTGATACCATATTCTGTTCCTTGTTCCTAAAGGTATCTCTTCCAATAACAAACCTAATGTTTCTTGCAGGAATGTGGTGTACTTCCTACCATTAACATTTCCCTCTTTGAAATAGGGCCTATAATTCTGTCCTCCAGAATTCCACACCATACATTCACCGACCACGGTTTTTGGTGTGCAACCTGCCGCAGCCAACATGGATTTTTAGTTGCGCAATAATGCATGTTATGCAAGATAACATTTCCATGGTTCATGAATGCAGCCTCGTTAGTAAAAAAAATCAAATTAATAAATTTGTCATCCTTCAGAATCTGAAGTTGAGCCCATCGGCAGAATTCAAAGCGCTGCATACAATCCGTACCAGTTAAATCTTGGTGGAGACTGATTTGGGAAGGGTGATATTTATGGCGATTCTTAACACGAACAACACTATTCTGGCTCGTGCCAGATTACCTTGCGATTTGGCTCCAACTAACACAAAGATTTCGAACCACAGTGGCAAGAGTACCAATTACCGTTTCGTCGTTAGTAACTTTCCTTTCCCGGATATGTTTCCGATGCGCTAAATATCCTTCTTAATTTACGATATACATATTTAAATGTAAGACTTGTAGGGTGAGTACGTTAAAGATATCTTTGAATATATGAGTCTCTAGCTCTTACTGAATTTCGTTGATATTCTCCGTAAATGAGACGCATATCGACTCGTTCTTCGAAGGCATACATCATTCACAATCGCTTGATTCGACGATACTAGTCTTACCATTCCTAGTAGTGTTATATTACAAAACCGTCGAATGGTGTTTACATGTCAATGGCGCGTTAGATGGATACGCCGTATTCGGCGAATTTTTACTATTTGCACGATATACGAAAGAGAATTGTCATAACATGTGCTTCGATAAGTGCCGAAGTGATAAGGAATACCACTCAACCCATGATAAGAAGATTGCAGCACTTCATCGATACTAAAGGTCATCACTTCGAACATCTTCTCCAAATTGACGTTCATGCTACCCTTCCGACCTTCGTTGACGTTCAAAGACGTGACTGTTACACATCACTGGAATCGTCTCGATAGCCGCTATCAGAAAATAGATACCAAACTATATCACTCCATCAAAAAAAAAAAAAAAAACAGAAAAAAGTTGACCTTCATATCTCTGACAATAACTATACTCTCCATCACTGTAAAATGACGAGTTCAAATAATTCATTGAACATAAAATTAACTGAAATATCAGATAACCAGCACATACCAGACACTGCTTTTTAAAAAATATCTTTGCTCTTATTGTTTGGTTTGATTCTTTTACCCAAGCTAGATTTAATTATCTTGGTCATCCGCTTCTTTCCGTCTTTAATCTTATTTCTGTAGCAGGAGACTGGACACGGTTTCAGGAGTACAGTGGTTCGAATCAGTGTCGGCTTGTCCAGATTTATGTTTTCCGTGTTGATTAAGTCAAAATACGGGATAATTGCTTTTAAAAGCCCCCTTCCCTTTTGCGATCACCACCCACCACAATTCGAAGATAGTTGGCCGTTTCTACTGAACTCATTGTCATTGGGGCGCTAAAATCTCTTCTTCCTTATTCCTTCTGTTTTAAGAACAGACGTGGTGATACGCAAAGATGAACATGTCCACTAAATGCCGTTCTTCACAGTCAACATAAAAATTGTTTCAGGCATATGTATGAATGAAAGTAATGTATTGCGATGCAACCGCCTTTGCGTTTGTGCCAAGGAGAAGTTCTTATCTGTAAATCAAACCTGCAACGAAATATTACTTTCAAAACTACATTTCAATATGGACATGTTTTCATCTGCTAGAAATTTTTGAAAATGTTCAGCTTTGAATGATTTTCAGAAGCAAATGCCTTGTTTCTTGTTAAAATAACTTAGATATCGTTGTATAATACTTGCAATACTCCAATATATTATGTATTTCTAACACTTTCGTATGTAATATCACGGAAAAATATTATAAATTGGCAACTGTAACAAAGATATTTCTTTTCATCGTTTTACCGAAAGTTCTGATTTTATTATTGCTGCACTAAATCACCGTAACAGAATAAATGTTTTAACATTGACGTTATCTGTTATTAGAACGGTTCTGTTGCACTAAAACATGTACTCCACCATCATCTTCGAAACATTCATAAGAAATTTCCTCTGCCTCTACGTTCAACAACATCGGCATATCGTCAATGATGGATATGTAACTATTTAAGTCATAGTGATTTAGCCACTCTTCTCTCAGAATAGTTTACGGTAAATCATCAACATCGTGCTCCAGTAAATCGACAATGTATGGTGAGGGGTACTTTAGCTTGTGGTTGGGAAACTACTTTCGTAAGGATCCGTCCTTCTTTCGAAGAAGTGTTCTACTTTTGTTCATCTTGCTGGGACCTCTATAATGCGGTTTCCTCCTTATTAGTATGAGGGTCTCCCATAGCTTCACACTTGTATATGGAACCTGATTTCTTTTCCCTTATGTGGTGTGAATTTTGTAGCCTACAGTCTTCACCAAGGTGTCATATTTCATCCACTAAGCCGTAGATGTTCCCATTTAGTTACCACTGTTGATCTTTTTCGTAGTCTCTCTACTGGAAATGTGGTCAGCAGATAAATAACTGCCTCCTCGTAATAAAAAATATTGATATTAATGATATGCAATAGCATTACGAAAAAGTCCAAACTGATGCTAACAGATGCTCTGAGCGGAAACATCTAGCGAAGACTGTAACCGAAATCAAGAGAGTGGAATCAACGTCTGCCACTGACCGTAATGGAATTGTTCTTTTTGCACAAAACGTGTATGTTGACAGGTTCGTGTTTGCTCTGTGGCTTGTATTTTTAGAGGCCTGCATCATGGCACACGTTCTATTTCACCGAACTTTGTTTCTGCTTATCCTATATGTACAAATGCCGTTCCGTTTCGTATCTTTTCACTGCGGGAAAAGAAATTAGTTTATCCTCAAGTTTTATTGGTGGAACACTGCATATAGAGTACATGAAATGATTACATTAACAGATCAATAGCACAAGCAATTCTGTGGTATCAGGTATCACCAATGCTGAAACACCCATATTAGTACCTGGTGTAACCTGCCCGTGCAGTAATGCAGACGCTGACACTGGCATCCACTCGATCGTAAAGATGGCGAATACGTCTGCTGAATTGTTCCCGTAGTTCGGTAAGAGCTCTTGGCTGGCGAGTTGCACGAGTCACTTCTCCTCCCATCACACCTCACACGAGCTCGATTGAAGAGAAGTCCGGAGATGGTGCTGGCCACGGAATTGGCCAGGGAATTTGCTACACGTCGAGTTTCAGGGACATTGTGTGGGTGACGGAAAAAGAACAGGTATAACAATATTCTCCCCCCCCCCCCCCCCCATGAACCATGGACCTCGCCGTTGGTGGGGAGGCTTGCGTGCCTCAGCGATACAGATAGCCGTACCGTAGGTGCAACCACAACGGAGGGGTATCTGTTGAGAGGCCAGACAAACGTGTGGTTCCTGAAGAGGGGCAGCAGCCTTTTCAGTAGTTGCAAGGGCAACAGTCTGGATGATTGACTGATCTGGCCTTGTAACAATAACCGAAACGGCCTTGCCGTGCCGGTACTGCGAACGGCTGAAAGCAAGGGGAAACTACAGCCGTAATTTTTCCCGAGGGCATGCAGCTTTACTGTATGATTACATGATAATGGCGTTCTCTTGGGTAAAATATTCCGGAGGTAAAATAGTCCCCCATTCGGATCTCCGGGCGGGGACTACTCAAGAGGATGTCGTTATCAGGAGAAAGAAAACTGGCGTTTTACGGATCGGAGCGTGGAATGTCAGATCCCTTAATTGGGCAGGTAGGTTAGAAAATTTAAAAAGGGAAATGGGTAGGTTGAAGTTAGATATTGTGGGAATTAGTGAAGTTCGGTGGCAGGAGGAACAAGACTTCTGGTCAGGTGACTACAGGGTTATAAACACAAAATCAAATAGGGGTAATGCAGGAGTAGGTTTAATAATGAATAGGAAAATAGGAATGCGGGTAAGCTACTACAAACAGCATAGTGAACGCATTATTGTGGCCAAGATAGATACGAAGTCCACAGCTACTACAGTAGTACAAGTTTATATGCCAACTAGCTCTGCAGATGACGGAGAAATTGAAGAAATGTATGATGAAATAAAAGAAATTATTCAGATTGTGAAGGGAGACGAAAATTTAATAGTCATGGGTGACTGGAATTCGAGTGTAGGAAAAGGGAGAGAAGGAAACATAGTAGGTGAATATGGATTGGGGGACAGAAACGAAAGAGGAAGCCGCCTGGTAGAATTTTGCACAGAGCACAACATAATCATAACTAACACTTGGTTTAAGAATCATGAAAGAAGGTTGTATACATGGAAGAACCCTGGAGATACTAAAAGGTATCAGATAGATTATATAATGGTAAGACAGAGATTTAGGAACCAGGTTTTAAATTGTAAGACATTTCCAGGGGCAGATGTGGACTCTGACCACAATCTACTGGTTATGACCTGTAGATTAAAACTGAAGAAACTGCAAAAAGGTGGGAATTCAAGGATATGGGACCTGGATAAACTGAAAGAACCAGAGGTTGTACAGAAATTCAGGGAGAGCATAAGGGAGCAATTGACAGGAATGGGGGAAATAAATACAGTAGAAGAAGAATGGGTAGCTTTGAGGGATGAAGTAGTGAAGGCAGCAGAGGATCAAGTAGGTAAAAAGACGAGGGCTAGTAGAAATCCTTGGGTAACAGAAGAAATATTGAATTTAATTGATGAAAGGAGAAAATATAAAAATGCAGTAAGTGAAACAGGCAAAAAGGAATACAAACGTCTCAAAAATGAGATCGACAGGAAGTGCAAAATGGCTAAGCAGGGATGGCTAGAGGACAAATGTAAGGATGTAGAGGCCTATTTCACTAGGGGTAAGATAGATACCGCCTACAGGAAAATTAAAGAGACCTTTGGAGATAAGAGAACGACTTGTATGAATATCAAGAGCTCAGATGGAAACCCAGTTCTAAGCAAAGAAGGGAAAGCAGAAAGGTGGAAGGAGTATATAGAGGGCCTATACAAGGGTGATGTACTTGAGGACAATATTATGGAAATGGAAGAGGATGTAGATGAAGATGAAATGGGAGATATGATACTGCGTGAAGAGTTTGACAGAGCACGGAAAGACCTGAGTCGAAACAAAGCCCCCGGAGTAGACAATATTCCATTGGAACTACTGACGGCCGTGGGAGAGCCAGTCCTGACAAAACTCTACCATCTGGTGAGGAAGATGTATGAGACAGGCGAAATACCCTCAGACTTCAAGAAGAATATAATAATTCCAATCCCAAAGAAAGCAGGTGTTGACAGATGTGAAAATTACCGAACTATCAGCTTAATAAGTCACAGCTGCAAAATACTAACACGAATTCTTTACAGACGAATGGAAAAACTAGTAGAAGCCAACCTCGGGGAAGATCAGTTTGGATTCCGTAGAAACACTGGAACACGTGAGGCAATACTGACCTTACGACTTATCTTAGAAGAAAGATTAAGGAAAGGCAAACCTACGTTTCTAGCATTTGTAGACTTAGAGAAAGCTTTTGACAATGTTGACTGGAATACTCTCTTTCAAATTCTAAAGGTGGCAGGGGTAAAATACAGGGAGCGAAAGGCTATTTACAATTTGTACAGAAACCAGATGGCAGTTATAAGAGTCGAGGGACATGAAAGGGAAGCAGTGGTTGGGAAGGGAGTAAGACAGGGTTGTAGCCTCTCCCCGATGTTGTTCAATCTGTATATTGAGCAAGCAGTAAAGGAAACAAAAGAAAAATTCGGAGTAGGTATTAAAATTCATGGAGAAGAAATAAAAACTTTGAGGTTCGCCGATGACATTGTAATGCTGTCAGAGACAGCAAAGGACTTGGAAGAGCAGTTGAATGGAATGGACAGTGTCTTGAAAGGAGGATATAAGATGAACATCAACAAAAGCAAAACGAGGATAATGGAATGTAGCCTAATTAAGTCGGGTGATGCTGAGGGAATTAGATTAGGAAATGAGGCACTTAAAGTAGTAAAGGAGTTTTGCTATTTGGGGAGCAAAATAACTGATGATGGTCGAAGTAGAGAGGATATAAAATGTAGGCTGGCAATGGCAAGGAAAGCGTTTCTGAAGAAGAGAAATTTGTTAACATCCAGTATTGATTTAAGTGTCAGGAAGTCATTTCTGAAAGTATTCGTATGGAGTGTAGCCATGTATGGAAGTGAAACATGGACGATAAATAGTTTGGACAAGAAGAGAATAGAAGCTTTCGAAATGTGGTGCTACAGAAGAATGCTGAAGATTAGATCGGTAGATCACATAACTAATGAGGAAGTATTGAATAGGATTGGGGAGAAGAGAAGTTTGTGGCACAACTTGACCAGAAGAAGGGATCGGTTGGTAGGACATGTTCTGAGGCATCAAGGGATCACCAATTTAGTATTGGAGGGCAGCGTGGAGGGTAAAAATCGTAGAGGGAGACCAAGAGATGAATACACTAAGCAGATTCAGAAGGATGTACGTTGCAGTAGGTACTGGGAGATGAAAAAGCTTGCACAGGATAGAGTAGCATGGAGAGCTGCATCAAACCAGTCTCAGGACTGAAGACCACAACAACAACAACAACAACAATATTCTGCACTTGCCGAGCACGAGTTAGTGTCCCCTTCAGAAACACCAAGGGCGAAGGAGGGTTGTAGCTTATTGCAACGCAAAGCATAAGACCTGGGGTGGGACCACTGTGTCTTGGTCGAAAGCACTCTAAGAGACAGTGCTTATCGTGTCAGCATCGTACATTAAAACTACCTTCACTTGCGTGCAGACAGAATCCGCTTTTATCGCTGAAGATCACGGCGCACCATTCCATCTGAAAAGTGATCCTGTGGCGGCACCAGTCCAGCCGTACTCGCAGCTGCTAAGGTGTGAGCAGAATACAGGCTATTGACGTGAATGGCTCTAGTCCAACTGCAAAAAATCGTGTATCAACGGTTCGCGTTGACACGTCTGGATTCACAAGCCCTGTTATCTGCGATGTGGTAATTGTACGATGTGCCACTGTTGTCTTTCAATACGGCGAAACTGGCTGCCGTCTGTGCTACGTGGACGTCTCGAACTTCGTCTGCCGGTGTCGGAATGTTCATTTGACCACGCATACCAGCACCGTTGCACAACTGACGCAGCACACCATCTTGTGTGTAAGTTCTACGAAGGGAACATCCCACCACTGGGAAGGCGACGATTTAATCCCTTTCAGGCTGGCTCAGTTGGCTGTAGGAAACAAGATTGAGTCTCCGTGATATGGCTGCCTGCTTGCTTCACATGTTTGCACCACACTGAGGTCTCTGGCTGCGAAAATTCCCTATAAAAAGTAGACACATATGACGCTTCGGTAAGTATGCAAATACGGTGTCCGTTGGCCGACTACATCTTCTACCATCAGGTGGTATATGCCGTCATAGGATTAAAATCGACATCGTCATCCAAGATGCACTACTTTATTTCCGGCAGTGTACGCTACTAGCCATTAAAATTGCTGCACCACGAAGATGACGTGCTACAGACGCGAAATTTAACCGACAGGAAGAAGATGCTGTGATATGAAAATGATTAGCTTCTCAGACTATTCAAACATGGCTGGCGCCGGTGGCGACACCTACAACGTGTTGACATGGGGAAAGTTTCCAACCGATTTCTCATACACAACCAGCAGTTGACCGGCGTTGCCTGGTGAAACATTGTTGTGAGCCCTCGTGTAAGGAGGAGAAATGCGTACCATCACGTTTCCGACTTTGATAAAAGTCGGATTGTAGCCTATCGCGATTGTGGTTTACCGTATCGCGACATTGCTGCTCGCGTTCTGTTAGCAGAATATTGAATCGGTGACAGGAGCGCCTGCGATGGTGTACTCGACGACGAACCTGGGTGCCTCAATGGCATAACGTCATTTTTTCGGATGAATCCAGGTTCTGTTTACGGCATCATGATGGTTGCATCCGTGTTTGGCGACATCGTGGTGAACGCACATTGGAAGCGTGTATTCGTCATCGCCATACTGGCGTATCACCCTGCATGATGGTATAGGGTGCGATTGGTTACACGTCTCGGTCACCTCTTGTTCGCATTGAAGGCACTTTGAACAGTGGACTTTACATTTCAGAAGTGTTACGACCCGTGGCTCTACCCTTCATTCGAACCCTGCCAAACCCTACATTTCAGCAGGATAATACACGACCGCATGTTGCAGGTCCTGTACGGGCCTTTCTGGATACAGAAAATTTTCGACTGCTGCACTGGCCAGCACATTCTCCAGATCTCTCACCAATTGAAAATCTCTGATCAATGGTGGCCTAACAATTGGTTCGTCAGAATACGCCAGTCACTACTCTTGATGAACTGTGGGATCGTGTTCAAGCTGCATGGGCAGCTGGACCTGTACACGTTATCCAAGCTCTGTTTGACTCAATGCCCAGGCGTATCAAGGCTGTTATTGAGGCCAGAGGTGGTTGTTCTGGGTACTGATTTCTCAGGATCTACGCACCTAAATTGCGTGAAAATGTAATCACATATCAGTTCTAGTATAACATATTTGTCCAATACATACCCGTTTATCATCTGCATTTCTTCTTGGTGTAGCAATTTTAATGGCCAGTACTGTAGTTTCGTTACACCCCGCCATGATACACGCTACAATTCGGAGTGCTCTAGTGGCACAGACTTGCTAGCTCGCCAGCGAAGCAGGAACGTCGACCAGTTTCATACCCATGACATGTAATACCCCAGCCGATGTAGACAACAGAATAAAACATTCGGAGGCATTACTTTTCAGCAAGTACCCTCTATTCTTACAAAGTCTTTCATAACCGCATCGGATTACACAGTCAGGCGGTTGCACATAACTGGTAGGTACATTGACCTGGGCTTCAACACGTACTAGGGGTACCTTCATCGGAATGAAATTATGATAAATCGTAAGATTACATTGATAAAAAGCAATGGTCAGAATTTAGAGCGGCCGTACTCAAGTCAAAAGTGAAATTAAACATTCTAGCCTTTGCCAAGTGTGCCCAGCTGGGAACAACGCCATACCAGCTGGGCACACGTGGAAAGGGCTAGAATGTTTTGCTTCATTTTTGACTGGGACACAGCTGCTCCAAATTCTGATAAACGATTTTTAGGAATATAATTTTACGATTTATCATAATTTCATTCTGACGAAGACACGCCTAGTTGGTGTCGAAACCTAGGTCATTGTTCCTACCAGTTACGTGCAACCGCTTGACTGTGTAATCCTATATTGAACTAGTATACCATTCCTGACAAGGGAACCTCCCCATCGCACCCCCCTCAGATTTAGTTATAAGTTGGCACAGTGGATAGGCCTTGAAAAACTGAATACAGATTAATCGAGAAAACAAGAAGAAGTTGTGTGTAACTACGAAACAGTAAGCAAAATATAGAAACTGAGTAGTCCGTGTGCGATAACAAGCTCAAGAGCGCCGTGGTCCTGTGGTTGGCGTTTGCAGCTACGGAACGAGAGGTCCTTGGTTCAAACCTCCCCTCGACTAAAAAGTTTAACTTTTTATTTTCAGTTTATGTGACAAACGCTTATATTTTCATCACTTTTTTGGGAGTGATTATCACAACCACAAGAAAACCTAAATCGGGCAAGGTAGAAGAATCTTTTTACCCATTCGCCAAGTGTACAAGTTAGGTGGGTCGACAACATATTCCTGTCATGTGACGCACATGCCGTCACCAGTGTCGTATAGAATATATCAGACGTGTTTTCCTGTGGAGGAATCGGTTAGCGTATGACCTTGCGATCAAATGTTTTCGGTTCCCACTGGAGAGACACGTCCTTTCGTCTACTAATCGCACGGTTTTGCGGTGCGGTCGCAAAACACAGACACTAAACTTATTGCAGTGAACAGAGATGTCAATGAACGAACGGACAGATCATAACTTTGCGAAAACAAAGAAAGTAAACTTTTCTCCCGAGGGAAGACTTGAACCAATGACCTCACAGTCCGCAGCTGCTCACGCTAACCACGAGACCACGGCGCTCCTGAGCTCATATTATCCTTGATGTTGCCTATCTTGCACATGGACTACTCAGTTTGTATATTTTGCTTATTTTTTCATAGTTCCACACAACTTCTTCCTGTTTTCTCGATTGATCTGTGTTTAGTTTTTCTAGGCCTATCCACTGCGCCAACTTATAACTAAATCTGAGGGGGGTGTAATGAGGAGGTTCCCTTGTGAGTAACAGCTACGTTTAAAGGTTAGGTTAGGTTAGTGGTGTTTAACGTCCCGTCGACAACGAGGTCATTATAGACGGAGTGCAAGCTCGGGTTAGGGACGGATGAGGAAGGAAATCGGCCGCGCCCTTTCAAAGGAACCATCCCGGCATTTGCCTGAAACGATTTAGGGAAATCACGGAAAACCTAAATCAGGATGGCCGGAGACGGGATTGAACCGTCGTCCTCCCGAATGCGAGTCCAGTGTGCTAACCACTGCGCCACCGCGCTCGGTAGCCACGTTTAATATCGTCTTCGGTAAATTGCTACTTATTGTGTAGAGACGATATGCTCACGAACTGAGATAAATGTGCGAATGCTGTTAGCAATTTTAATATAGCAGTACATGAGTGTTTTCATTGACGAAGCGAATCATCATCCTTCTAGAGAACACAAACGAACAGAGTGACAGGTTACACTTTCATGTGTTTTACACTCATGCTCATAAATTCAGGATAATGCTGATACATGGTGAAACTACGCTCTGGTGGGCGGTTTGCGGGTTTAAATCACCGTGATCATGTGGGGCATCTGACCTGCGGTCGCCGCATGGTGGCGCTGGCAACAGTCCACATACGTGGAGGTGTGTTGGTGCATGTCAGAGTATGGTGCAGCGAGTAAGTGTGCAGACGTTTCTAGACGTGATAATGGTGACTGTGTGTTGAAAATGGCTCAAAGAACACATATAGATGACGCTTTGAGGGGAAGAATACTACGGCGACTGGAGGCTGGTCAAATACAGCAGGTCGTAGCCCGGGCCCTCCGTGTGCTCCAAAGTGTGATCTCAAGATTACGGCAGGAAACGTGTGCAGTCGCTACAGTACGGGACGTCCACAGTGTACACCACCACAAGAAGACCGATATCTCACCATCAGTGCCCGCAGACGGCCATGGAGTACTGCAGGTAGCCTTACTCTGGACCTTACCACAGTCACTGGAACAGTTGTCTCCAGATAGTCTACAGACGAATGGACAGACATGGTTTATTCACCCGGAGACCTGCAAAGTGCATTCCACTGGCCCCTGGTCACAGGGGAGCCCGCAAAACCTGGTGTCCAGGACACAGTACATGGTCATTGGAACAGTGGTCCTAGGTTATGTTCACGGACGAATCCAGGTATAGTATGAACAGTGATTCTGGCCGGGTTTTCATCTGGCGTGAACCAGGAACCAGATCAACCACTAAATGTTCTTGAAAGGGACCAGTATGGAGGTCATGGTTAGATGATGTGGGGTGGGATTGTGATTGGTGTACGTACACCCTTACATGTCTTTGACAGAGGAACTGTAACAGTTCAGATGTATCGGGACGTCTTTTTGCAACAGTATGCCCGCCTTTTCGGGGCTGCAGTGGGTCCCACCTTCCTCCTGATGGATGATAACGCACGGCCCCACCGAGCTGCCATCGTGGAGGAGTACCTGGAAACAGAAGATATCTGGCGAATGGAGTGGCCTGCCTGTTCTCCAGACCTAAACCCCATCGAGCATGTCTGGCATTCTCTCGGTCTACGTATCGCTGCACATCTTCAAACCCCTACGACACTTCAGGAGCTGCGACAGGCACTGGTGTTATAACGGGAGGCTATACCCCAGCAGCTGCTCAACCACCTGATACAGTGTATGCCAACACGTTGTGCGGCCTTTGTACGTGTGCACGGTGATCATATCCCATATTGATGTCGGGGTACATGTGCAGGAAACAGTGGCGTTTTGTAGCACATGTGTTTCGGGACGGTTTTCTCAACTTATCACCAATACCGTGGACTTACAGATCATTGTCATGTGTGTTCCCTATGTGCCTATGCTATTAGCACCAGTTTTGTGTAGTGCAACGTTGTGTGGCACCACATTCTGCAATAATCCCTAATTTATGAGCATGAATTTATTTTTCTTCTACCATCCCAAGATATTTTAGAAAGATTATGTCCGAATACAGTTATTACTTTACCGTCATCTTCTCGTATACCTTAGTGGGCAGCGCGTTAGCTTGGATACTGGAAGTTGAGTCAGATCGTTCAGATCCGAACGATGTTTTAACGAGCAATAGTTTGTTACACCGCCCATCCTGAGTTTGAAAATCAGGATGTTTTCCGCCCTCGTTTAGGCATATGCTGGGTGATAACGAAGCTCCGTATCAGCAAACACGACACGCAAACAACTTAAGTACGATAACACACAGATAAAAGTTACACGATTCACAGACGGAGGGCGCACACAACTTACATTGCTGAGTGAGAATGGGGCGACAGATTTGGCATCTTGCCACGAGAGACCAGATCACGAAAACAGCAGATCCAATTCGACGGCATGAATGATAGGAAAGAGAGAGAGACATATGCGTTAACGGATTTTTTTTACAGCCGCATCGCATTCATCTGAAACACAGCCATATCCTGAGCGAGAAGGAGACAAAGGCAGTCAAATAGCGGTAATGTTTCATAAACGCGACACATACATAACGGTGAAACCGGCTCATAGAGAGTTTTTACCCTGCGGAGTAATTCGCTGCCAGCAGTGCGCGACTAGACGGCGTACTTTAAATGCGCTCAGAGCGGAGTTCCGGAGCTGCGGTAAACGCTTAGGCCCGCGCAGAAAAACTGCATTCGAAATTTCAGCCTGCGCGCACACAAAGCGCACTCGTTGGGCACGGGGAATTTATCGTGAAACGCGTCACATAAAAGTTAGCACTAATTAACCAAGCACACGGCCGTAATCGCACGGCGAGGGATCTCATTAGCTTCGCTTTCACGGCCCGCCTCGCTAACTGGCATTTTCATTACGACCGACGCTCGGCCTCAAGTGTAGCGATGCCCGTCGCTGTTACGCAGCGCGACGCCGGGCGAACAGCCAGAAACACTTTCCGGAAACATGCACTTTTTTTTGTCTTTCATGATCTTTTTTTTGTGAATTGAATGCAAGCCCGTAAAGCGCATGTAGCCCTCGTATGAGTTTGATGGGACACACAGGAACGTGAAGCATCCCTTTACGTACCTGTTTTATATAACAATGTGCTTGCTGCAAGAGCCTCAGAACACGGTCCCTCGCATTTTGTGGCTTTGTCACAGATCAGCAGAAACCCTCGTTCGCACTGGACCCATATACTTTCATCCCCACTCCATTCGCTAGGTGCCTCATCTAAGTTCCATTTCGGTAGTAGGAACGTGACTTTGGAATGATCTCTTTTTCATTATAGGAGAACAGAACCTATTATCCTGCTACAAAATACAGTTAATAACCTATCTCCTGCAAAAACAATAAAGCCTCCACCTTTGTTTCTCGATGGAAACTTGAAGGATACCACTACGAACCAATAAATACTTGTCTTTTGTCTGCGTCCCCCTAATATGTATTTGCAGTGTAATACGCCACTCTTCCTTCACGATTCTTTGTATACAGCATTAGCGCTAATATTTCAGTTGGTGACTGAGGACGGTGTATTGACCAACATTACATCAGTATTTACTACATTTGCAGGCTAACAATTATAGCTATTAGTAGTAGTACTTTTTAGGTTGTTTAATACCTCCAGATACACTTCATAAGAGCAAGCCATTAATGCTTATTTTTCCCTAAGGGCCAGATCAGGTGTTGAAGTGTGGACATATGGGAACGAAACGGTTATTCTATAGTGACAGACCTAGTTCACTTAGTGATGCAGTTGCAGCCATGCAGAAAACCTCAGATCATAGAGATTGTAACATGTTTGTGGGAAGACTGGTAGACGCAGTGAAAAAGCCACAAACACGCCGATGTGTGTAAATACAGGGCGTATCGAAAAGAATCATCCAATTTGGCACTTCTATATTTCTGAAACTAGTAAACATATACAATGAGTTTTGTTTTCTGATGGACGGGAAACAAAATTTTTTATCATATCTTTTCGTGGGTGTTCGATATGCCCCTTTTGAGATGCACAGGATATGTCAATGCGGTATTCAAATTGTTCCCACACTGCAGAATGCACGTCTTGAGTTACAGCTTTCACAACTGCTGTTACGTGATGTCTCAGTTCATTCAGTGCTGTTGGTAACGTAGGCACATAACCAGAGTCTTCTATATACCCCCACAATAAATAATGACATACATTCAGGTCCGGTGACAAGGGAGGCTGAATCATTTGGTCCAGTCCGACCGATCCACCGTTCAGTAATCAAATGGTTCAAAAGGCTCTGAGCACTATGGGACGTAACATCTGAGGCCATAAGTCCCCTAGAACTTGGAACTACTTAAACCTAACTAACCTAAGGACATCACGCACATCCATACCCGAGCCAGGATTCGAACCTGCGACCGTAGCAGCCGCGCGGTTCCAGACTGTAGAGCCTAGAACTGCTCGGCCACACAAGTGGCAGTAATCCTTTGATTTAGAAATTGCCGCTCTGCTGCTATCTAGCGGGAACCATGTGCAATCATGAGTCTGCTCTTTATAACAGTACGTTCTTCACCCACATATCTCAAATAACATAATAGTTATGATTTTTTTAAAAAAACTGCTGAATCTATGTGATACACCCTGCATTATGATTCCACATATAAAAATACCTGCACTTACTCCCTTTACATCCCGAAGTTTTGACTTTTAGAAAATGAAATTTTATAGCAATATGCGTACGTTCAAAAGGTTACGATTACGCTGACATTCAGCCACACAGAAGAGGGCTTAGTATTGTATCGACAGTAAGTAATTTAAAGCTATAAGAATTGGAGTTTACAAGTAAAGGTATGTTCCTGTTGGCTGGTAAGCGAAGGAATTGGCGTACGTTTATCGGCAACTGTATAAACTGTTTTCGATGCATAGCACGGAACGTGAACTTCAGGAGTAAAGACGGATTACGACACGCTCTGTCTGATAACTAAGTTCTTTCTTTCGTAAGCTGTAAAGGATTTAAATAATAAATGTCAAGTTCGTTCATTTGTATCTACGCATTCTGTATTTTGATACGTATCTGATTTTCTCCATTATAAATTAATAGTTTTTCGAAAGCCTATGACAGTAAAATAATGGGCTTCGTTGTAAATAACTTTTCGGATACCAATCACTATTTTCTTTTATTCATATTTTACATAGCGCGTTTCGGGAAATATTTCTATTTTCAAGTGTGTTTACTCTTTGTACTATGACATTTTTACGTAATGTATTCGATGTGTGTGGTTCTGCGTTGTTTTGTTGACTTTACAGCAATATATAGAAAATGGGTTATTTTTACTTAATTTACTTGGAGTTAGTGGCGAAATTTGGAAGAACCTGTACTTATAGTGCCGACCGCGGTGGTCTGGCGGTTCTAGGCGCGCAGTCCGGAACCGCGCGACTGCTACGGTCGCAGGTTCGAATCCTGCCTCGGGCATGGATGTGTGTGATGTCCTTAGGTTAGTTAGGTTTAAGTAGTTCCAAGTTCTAGGGGACTGATGACCACAGTAGTTAAGTCCCATAGTGCTCAGAGCCATTTTCTTGTACTTATAGTTTTATTACGGTCCATTTGTGCAGAGTGTCACACATGTTAAACATCACATACATTTTTCAGTGCACAGTACACATGGATAATAACTTACACAAAAAAACAGTTACAAAGTTATTCTCTATGAATACTGCGCTCTGAGAGTTGTAAATGTTGTTTAACATGTGTGAGACTGCGCAAATGGACCATAAGAAACCTGCAAGTACAATTTCTTCCAAATTTCGATTCTAACTACATATAAAAATCGATAACTATGTATCAATTGGGCCTTTTCTTTGTACTGCAGTAAAGTTAACATATCAAAGCAACCTCACATTCGGGAGGACGACGGTTCAATCCCGCATCCGGCCATCCTGATTTAGGTTTTTCTGTGATTTCCCTCAATCGCTCCAGGCAAATGCCGGGATGGTTCCTTTGAACGGGCACGGCCAACTTCCTTCCCCATCCTTCCCTAATCCAATGAGCCCGATGACCTCGCTGTCTGGTCTCCTTCCCCAAACAACACAACCCCGGAACCTCACATATCGAAACGTTCTGTAAAAGCGGTGTAGTACAAAGAGAAAACACGCTTGAAAATTGGAAGCATTTCCACAAATGCATAATGTAAAATATGAATAAAGGGAAATGGTGACTGGTTGCAGAAAAGGTATTTATAAACACACCCACTGATACCACCTCCTAGTATCTAACGTAATATATAAGGGGCGTTTAAAAAGTTCCCTTTTGACAACGTTGCGGCAGCTTATTAGCGACATTGGTCGTGGTGTATAAGACGCCAGCTCTCGGCTGATACCCAGCTACAGAGCGGCAAGTTAGGTGTTTAACTTTTCCTGTCTTTTGCTTGTAGTAAGATTCTAAAATTTTGTGTTTTTCTCTTTATGAGGTGCAAGCTCGCATTTTGAAAGCGAGGATTCGCTCAGTCTGTAGTGCAGTAGTCATTTCTTCTGAACAGTCAGCTACATCGCTTATTGACGCATCAGCTTCCATTAGTTTCACTTCATGAGGGTAGATATCTAGGATTTTGTCTGCTTTTGTAGCAGTCTTGTTAGGTTGGTTAGTATGTGTGCGTGATGTGTGTGGATGCAGAAGGAACTGGCCGCGAACGAAGAGTTGAATGCCATTAAGTAGGCTGCTGTCTCGGGGTCTAGCAGTGACGGAGAATCTGGCGCGGTACATGGGACACCTCAGCTCTACTTCCGTGGCGCCTCCTAATGTACCCGATGCCATGGATCTGTCCTCACAGCAGAGTGAGTGGCGAGTGCTAACGCGTTCGCGTCGATCGAGACAAAGGGCAAATGTGGAGACATCGCCTGACCTCGCCCATTCTTCATGTGAGCGAACAGCTGGCCGTTCCTTCACCAGGGTCCAAGCTGACTCGGGTGGGGGGGGGGGGGGGGGAGACTGGGTTATTAGCTACCGGGACCTCCAACGTTGGAAGCATTTCGGAGTTCCTCAGGCAGATAGTGTGCACAACTGGAAAGAGCCAATGTGCACTCGGTATGTCTGCAGGGAAGGGTGTGTATGTGTGTGTGTGGGGGGGGGGGGGGGGAGGGGGGGAGCGGGGTTCGGATCATCCGAGATGTGAAGAGTTAATCCGGGTCCTGTGGTTTGCAATCAAGTGGAGGGCTTGAACCAACGGATTCGTCAAAGCTGGGATGGTCTTGGCACAGATTTCTAGATTTACGTTATCGGATGGGGATTTGAGGACTCAACTTGAAAGGTCAAGGGTGGACTACACAAAGGAAGCAACTGCTTTGGTGGCAGAGTACTTGTGGAGTACATATGACGGTTTTCTGTGGATAGGATGTAGTTTGAGGCACTCTGATGAACACAGCCCAGTCGATAAGCAGCGAGCGAAGTAAGATCACCTTAGGAGTAAAGACAGATCGACTGTCAATACATTATCAGTAAATTGTCGAAGTATTCGTAACATTGTTCCCAAATTTACTGCCCTCCAGGAAAGGCGTTCAATTTATTCTCGGGACCGAGAGCTGGCTGAAACCTGAAGAGGAAAGCTCTAAGGTTTTCGTGCTGAAATCATACTGGTGAAATTTAGTGACACCATAGACAAGAGGCTGTTCTCTACGCAAGGGATTCTTATTACTGTGTCGTCAATACGGGAGTATTGAGAAAAATATTGTCTCTGTTGAGGTCGATTAAATTATTCTTGGGACCGATAGCTGACTGCCACGCAAAGTGAGAATCTCTGAGATATTTAGCGAGTCATAGAACGTATATCGGGAAGAGGCGATAGGAAGGGTGGTGATGATGTGATTGGTTTGTGGGGCAAATTTTAAGCAGATTGTAAGTTGTACTGTGGAGAGTTATCTGCATAGTATGAGGATAAAGGGCGGAAAATCCTATGGTGGATTAATAACGAAATTTGAAGAACGCTAAGACATCAGAGGCTGTTGCACTCTCGATTCAAATGATAATGCACAAATAACGACAAACGAATGTTGGCAGAGGTACGGGCGCGAAACATAGAACATCACCACCACACCTTAGCAAAAGATCTGGCACAGAACCCGAGGAAATTCTTGTTTTATGTAAGGCTTCCATTCAGTCCGTTGTTGACGAGTCTGGTGTGGCAGTTGAAGACAGCAAAACGAAAGTCGAAGTTTTAAATTTCACGTTCAAGAAATCGTTCATACAGTCATTCAACCATCGGACAGACTCCCGTATTGACGACACAGTAATAAGAATCCCTTGCGTAGAGAACAGCCTCTTGTCTAAGGTGTCACTAAATTTCACCAGTGTGATTTCAGCACAAAATTTCACTAGAGCATAAAATTCTGTAATCTTTATTTAGCCATTCTCAGTTAGTTGTGGCTCGCATAACGCAGAAGCTAAAACGGTGGGCTCTTCTTTTGTCAAATTACCAATAAGAGACTGTGTGTCAGCCCGCATCTAATGATGCCAAAGCAGATACTCTTTCTCGCCTCCCTGTTGGCACAAATTCTGTATTAGACGTGTCGTCTGCTTTTCTACATCTACATCACATCTACATCCATACTCCTCAAGCCACCTGACGGTCTGTGGCAGAGGGTACCTTGAGTACCTCTATCGGTTCTCCCTTCTATTCCAGTCTGGTATTGTTCGTGGAAAGAAGGATTGTCGGTATGCCTCTGTGGGTGCTCTAATCTCTCTGATTTTACCCTCATGGTCTCTTCCCGAGATATACGCAGGAGGAAGCAATATACTGCTTGACTCCTCGGTGATGGTATGTTCTCGAAACTTCAACAAAAGCCCGTACCGAGCTACTGAGCGTCTCTCCTGCAGAGACTTCCACTGGAGTTTATCTATCATCTCCGTAACGCTTTCGCTATTACTAAATGATCCTGTAACGAAGCGCGTTGCTCTCCGTTGGATCTTCTCTATCTCTTCTATCAACCCTATCTGGTACGGATCCCACACTGCTGAGCAGTATTCGAGCAGTGGGCGAACAAGCGTACTGTAACCATCTTCCTTTGTTTTCGGATTACATTTCCTTAGGATTCTTCCAATGAATCTCAGTGTGGCATCTGCTTTACCGGCGATCAACTTTGTATGATCATCCCATTTCAAATCACTCGTAATGCGTGCTCCCATATAATTTATGGAATTAACTGCTTCCAGTTGCTGACCTGCTATATTGTAGGTAAATGATAAGGGATCTTTCTTTCTATGTATTCGCAGCACATTACACTTGTCTACATTGAGATTCAATTGCCAATCTCTGCAGCACCATGTGTCATTTCGCTGCAGATCCTCCTGCATTTCACTACAATTTTCCATTGTTACAACCTCTCGATACACCACAGCATTATCTGCAAAAAGCCTCAGTGAACTTCCGATGTCATCCACAAGGTCATTTATATATATTGTGAATAGCAACGATCCTACGACACTCCCCTGCGGCACACCTGAAATCACTCTCACATCGGAAGACTTCTCTCCATTGAGAATGACATGCTGCCTTCTGTTATCTAGTAACTCTTCTATCCAATCACACAATTGGTCTGATAGTCCATATGCTCTTACTTTGTTCATTAAACGACTGTGGGAAACTGCATCGAACCCCTTGCGAAAGCCAGGAAACACGGCATCTACCTGGGAACCCGTGTCTATGGCCCTCTGAGTCTCGTGGACGAATAGCGCGAGCTGGGTTTCACACGATCGTGTTTTTCGAAACCCATGCTGATTCCTACAGAGTAGATTTCTAGTCTCCAGAAAAGTCATAGTACTCGAATATAATACGTGTTTCGCCGGCCGCGGTGGTCTCGCGGTTCTAGGCGCGCAGTCCGGAATCGCGCGACTGCTACGGTCGCAGGTTCGAATCCTGCTTCGAGCATGGATGTGTGTGATGTCCTTAGGTTAGTTAGGTTTAAGTAGTTCTAAGTTCTAGGGGACTGATGACCACAGCTTTTAAGTCCCATAGTGCTTAGAGCCATTTGAACCAATACGTCTTTCAAAATTCTACAACTGATAGACGTTAGAGATATAGCTCTATAGTTCTGCACATCTGTTCGACGTCCCTTCTTAAAAACGGGGATGACCTGTGCCATTTTCCAATCCTTTGGAACGCTACGCTCTTCTAGAGACATACGGTACGTCGCTGCAAGAAGGGGGGCAAGTTCCTTCGCGTACTCTGTGTAAAATCGAACTGGTATCCCATCAAGTACAGAGCCCTTTCCTCTTTTGAGCGATTTTAATTCTTTCTCTATCCCTCTGTCGTCTATTTCGATATCTACCATTTTGTCAACTGTGCGGCAATCTAGAGAAGGAATTACAGTGCAGTCTTCCTCTGTGAAACAGCTTTGGAAAAAGACATTTAGTGTTTCGGCCCTTAGTCTGTCATCCTCTGTTTCAGTACACTTTTGGTCACAGAGTGTCTGGACATTTTCTTTTGATCCACCTACTGCTAAGTCAGTACCTAAAACTTTATTTTCGAACTCATTGAACGCCTCTCGCATAGCCCTCCTCACACTACATTTCGCTTCCCGTAATTTTTGTTTGTCTGCAAGGCTTTGGCTAAGTTTATATTTGCTGTTAAGTTGCCTTTGCTTCTTGCAGCAGTTTTCTAACTCGGTTACTGTGCCAAGGTGGCTCTTTTCCATCTCTTACGATCTTGCTTGGCACATACTCATCTAACACATATTGGAAGATGGTTTTGAACTTTGCCCACTGATCCTCTACACTATCTGTACTTGAGACAAAACTATTGTGTTGAGCCATCAGGTACTCTGAAATCTGCTTTTTGTCACTTCTGCTAAATAGAAAAATCTTCCCACCCTTTTGAATATTTGTATTTACGGCTGAAATCTTCGATGCAGTAACCGCTTTATGATCGCTGATTCCCTGTTCTGTGCCACTGTTACACAAGACACAGATAGTTGCAAAGCTTCCCACTATATCACAGGGAAATTGCCCAGGCCGTAGCAACAGATTCGACTTCCCTATTCCGCTGCACTCTATCCGCAGTGGTTGGCCGGAGACAGCCAGACAGATTCACAGCTTTGTGTTTCGCCGATATTTTGCCCATCTGAATGCTTTTACACTTCACTAAAGTGTCATTTTGTTTCGCAGTGATAATGACGAGTTACGTGGTACTCCACGCTGAGCAGCATGATGTGCTTCGTTTGCTACAGTAAGATCCATTGGATGCCGTTCCACTAATCAGCTGGCGCGACGTCACTGTCCTGGGCATGGTCTGGATAAGCAAACCGAACAGTTGACTTCTGTGTGCGAAGCCTGTATTAATCACCAGTCACCCCTGAGTCAGCAGTTCTTTGCTTGGGTCAAACATCACGCAGCTTTACAGCGTGTGCATTTGGGTTTCGCGGTTCCTTACTGAAAAACACGACTGCTCATCGTCGTCCTATGCACTCCACTACAGCTAGTCCCAAAATCCACGAATTGTCGTCGTTCTTTTATCTCAAGAGTATGTTTGAAGTTGGTGTGACTGACATCAGACCTCAGTTTGTTGCCTCTGAGTTTGAACAGCTTTGCACTGCTCCGGCACCAACCATATCAAGAGTGCACCATTCCACCCGCAATCCAACGGCAAAGCTGAACGCATTTTATGTACCTTTAAGCAACAGATGAGCAAACTTCATGCCACCCACACACGCTATGAGGCTCTGTTGCTGTTCTTCTACCGCTCTCAGCCATGCGGCGGCCCATCACCGACGGAGTTGTTACGTGGACAGTGCCACCGCACCTGGCTTCAGGTGCTGTACTCGCCACGGAGGGTGGAGCTCACATCACCATCACAGCCAAAGCATCTAACTAACGATAGGGTCCTTTACAGACTGTATGGCGGATGGAGGTTCTGGAAACCAGGCATCATTATGCAACGTATTCGACGTTTTATGATTCTCCTGCAGGGATCGAGAGGACTGCTGAGATGCCGCCATCGGCGCCGTTCCTGGAGCTGATGAAACTCGACACCCTTTCACGGTTGTCCCCGTCTCGACAGCCACTGGGGATGGGCCCCTTCCCACTTCCTACCTTGGGTCTCTCTGCATGCTGTCGGGATACCTACGTTTGTTACTCTGCCTCTGGATGTGTGTGCGCGATTTCTGCCTCGACTTTTGGCTGGTGTTCCCCGGGCACACCCAGGGAGTGTGCCGCAGTGCGGGTGGGAGCTCGGCACCAGCCCAGCCTCAGTTTCAACTCCCACTCCTTATTGCCACCTGCATCCAGCACTCCCCCCCCCACCCCCCCACCCCCCCACCTCCCGCCATCCCAACCCCCGCCCCCACCATCATCGGTCGCTCATCTACACCATATGATGGTGAGGAGGTTTTATTTTTTTGTGAGGGGGGGGGGGGGGGTGGTTGGTAAGAGAATCGCAAGTTTTCGTCTGCTGGCGACAGCGGTTGCGCGGTATAGGGTGGACCATATCGTTTGTGACCACTGAGGCACACCTCCAGCAGTCCTCTGCCGCTGTGATATACAAGTGTGTGTGTGGCAGCCACCCATCCTACTTGTCCTTGGAGCCTCTACGCTGAGGGTCGCTGTGATAATGCCGTCTAATAGCCTCATCCAAGTTGATGTTGATGCTTGGACTTCATTTCTTGCTGCAGTACTTGTAACGAGTCGGTTTACAAGTTATGTAAATCTTCTGTCTGTCGTGTTAACTTGTTCGCTAACCATTTCTGCTCCAGTTCAGCTTCCCTATGGCAACATTTGCTGCACCACTGTGGAGCCCACGTCTCTTTCCTGGTGCATATGAAGTCATCAACAACAAAGTGGATTTTAAATGGTTCAATTTTTATACCACTAGAGATCTAAAGTTGACAGATATATGATGACTGTAGGGTTTGTTTAAAATTCAAAACCTGTTATATTGTGTTTTTCTGAGACCAATATGGGAACTTAATTCCTTTTTCTCATGAATAACAGATATAGTGATAGTCCAAGTATGCCTAATATTGTCAACGTTTGGGAGCTCTCCATTTTACATTGTCGAACGCTTCATCCAGGTAGACAAATCCTTTTAACATGTCCTGATTCTTCTTTACTCTTGCTTGCGGTATCAACTACAACACCAGAACTGCCTATCTTATGTCTTTATCTTTTCTAAAGCCAAACTGATCGTCATGTAGCGCATCCTTAATTTTCTTTTCCATGTTTCTGTATATTACTCTTGGCATCAACTTGGATGCATGAGTTGTTAAGCTGATTATGTGCTAATTCTCGCACTTGTCAGCTGTTGCAGTTGTATGATGACATTTTTCCGAAAGTCAGATATTATCTCGCCAGATTCATATACTCTATACACCAACGTGAATAGACGTTTTGTTGCCACTTCCCTCAGTTATTTTAGTACCTCTGACGTTATCTATCCCTTCTGCCTTATTTGACCTTAGGTCCTTCGGAGCTCTCTTAAATTCTTATTCTATTACTGGATCTCCTATATCTTTTAAATCGACTCCTGTTTCTTCTTCTTTCACGTCCGACCAATCTTCTACCTCATAGAGGCCTCCAAAATTCTCATTCAACCTGTCCATTCTCTCTTCCACATTTAACAGTGGAATTCGCGTTGCGCTCTTAATGTTACCTCCCTTCCTTTCAATGTCAAAGAAGGTTGTTTTGACTTTCCTGTATGCCGAGTGAGTCCTTCGGACAATCATTTCTTTTACGATCTCTCCACATGTTTCGTGCAGCCATTACGTCACAGCTTTCCTGCAGTTTTCTGCTTATTTCATTCCTCAAAGACTTGTATTCCTGTATTCCTGAATATCCTAAACATCTTTGTACTTCCTTCTTTAATCGATAACCTGAAGTATTTCTCCTGTTACCCATGGTTCTTTTTTGCCCACTGTTCCTTCGCAGTTACCTTCTTTGTCTCTATGTTTTTCTTTCCAATTTCTGTGATTGCCCTTTTAAGAGATGCCCACTCCTCTTCAAGTGTACTGCCTCCTGAGCTATTCCTTATTGCTATCTTTACAGCCATTGCGATTTTCAAGCGTATCTCGTCATCTCATAGAACTTCTGTATCCCACTTCTTGGTGTTTTGATTCTTCCTGAATAATGTTTTAAACTTCAGCGTACTCTTCATCACTGCTATCTTGTGTTCTGAATCTGTATCCATCCGTGGGTAAGCCTTACAATCTAGTATGTGACTTCGAAATCTCTGTCTGAGTGTGATGTAACGTAACTGAAATCTTCCTCTCTCAACTGGTCTTTTCCAAGTTTACCTCGTCCTCGTGGGATTCTTGAACAGAGTATTCGCTATTACCAGTTGAAATTGAGTACAGAACTCAATTAGTCTCTCTACTCTCTCATTCCCAGTACCAAACCCATATTATCCTGCAATCTTTCCTTCTACTCCTTCCCCTACAACTGTATTCCAGTTCCCATGACTATTAGACATTCATCTGCCTTTATGTACTGTATTACCCTTTCAATATCCTCATATACTTCCTCTATCTCTTCATCTGCAGCTTGCGACGTCGGTATGTATATCTGAACTAACGTCGTCGGTGTTTGTTTGCTGTTGATTATGGCAAGAACAACCCTATCACGGAACTGTTCACTGTAACACACTCTTTGCCCTACCGTTTTACTCATTACGAATCCTATTCCCGTGATAACATGTTCTGCTGCTGTTGGTATTACCCTATACCCATCTGACCAGAAGTCTTTATCTTGTTTCAATTTCACTACACTGACCCCCTGCTATATCTAGATTGAGCCTTTAGATTTACCATTTCAGATTGCCAAAATTTTATAGAAGCTCGAAATTTAGCTTCAACTTCAGTGCATGATGCTGGTAATAGTTGCCACAACGGAACTAACTTGAAATCTGGCAGAAAACCCAGCAGAATCTGGTCGTATGTAAAATACACCAGCAGCAAGACACTATCAATAGCTTTACGCTATGATAATAATAGTGACATCCGGTAACTAATCATGGTTCTGGGTCACTGAACTCTCCTAGGCGACCTGTTCTGCTGTTATCACTTCTCTCCTGACATTACGGTACTCGCTGGCCACCTCTGTTGTACCGGCCTGTCAGCCTCTCGTGATTTCTAGAAGCGAATGCCACCTTACATTAGGAGTCCGCATATATTCGATCAGATAGTGTACTTCTTACCAGATGCCAGATGATATGGCTCTCGCACGTTTCTACGTTGAGCTATTGCCCACCACAGATACCCACAATAAGACACTATGTAATAAATTTCACCACTGTAAGGAACAAAATATTTTCTGTTCCTTGATAATTCGTTTAATGACAACAAAGTTATAAACACTTTACAACTAGAAGTTAATTTCCACTCACCTTTCGTATTCAATTAATTGGTAGTTTGCATAACAAGACATCCTAGTGAAGTGTGCATAGCTAACGTGTACTTTACTTTAACGCTGGTGCCCGCTAGAGACTTTAATTTTATGGATAGAGACAAATTCATTCGAATGAATTAAAATTCAAGACCTACTGCAATCAACAGATTTACGCATTACGTAGACACCCTTCAAAGACCAATATTAACGGCCTCGCCGTTTCACTGTGTGAGCGGACAGGGTGTCGTTCTTCTAAAAGATTTTATTAGTTATCGGGAGCTCTAATGTTAGCCGTATTAGGTAATAGTATCCAGAGCTGCAAGGAATTCCAGTGTGCACTCGGTGCAGTCGCCTCATCCGAGATGTGAAGGAGGCCCTACCTGCGGCTATAAAGGTTGCAGTAGTCTGCAACTTGTTTCCCTTAGGGCACTAACGACGCCTGTCGTTTCCGTTTAGAGGCCATCCTCAGTTTCTAGAGGCGGCTGGCGGAAGTGCCAAGCGGGTGCTCAAAATTTACAACATCGTACGCAGAGTCTATCGTGATCCTTTGGCTTGGAGCCGTGTGAAGGATTTCTACCAGAGACTCCGTCGATTCTGTGTCCTGGACCTGCGCTTCGGGTTGTAGAGTAGTACGACTCCTCTTGATAGGTCATCAGTGCACCACACAAAGGAAGAAGCTAATCGGGTAGCAGACTACTTCTAGAGCATATTTATTTTTTTAAGCTATGCTGTAGTTTGAGGTCTTTTAATGATCGTTTGCCGGTAAATGCGCACAAAACAAAATAGATCTCATACAAAGTAGAGACACACTGAGTGTCGAAATTTTAAAAATAAATTATCGAAGTATTCATAAAAACGTAACTTACTGCCCTTCAGGAAAGTTGGCATGCTTAAATTAGTCTCGAAACAGAGGGTTCGTTGAAAATCGATGTATAATGCTCCGAAATATTTAGCGAGGCGTGGAAGGTATATCAGAAAGCAAGATTGAGACGCCATAGGAAGGGAATTGTTCGTTGCCGTGGACAAATACAGTCTGTCCAGTCAGTAGTGAGACATGCTTGAGGCGGCGTGAAGAGCGACGACACCACTGGAGAACGGATGGCTGTAAAGAAGCAATTTGAAGAAATGTCACGCTATAACCTGTGGCAATCCACTGGAAGTGTTTGCGTTTGTCGAATGACTGGAGAATGTCATTTGGCATTGTTTGCAGTGCCAACAGGGAAATACATGAGAGGTGGTATTACGGAGTGGGGGTACTTTTTTGTGGTTCGTGTGTAGTCCCCTTATTACGCTTAGGAAAACTCTGAATGTTGAACGTTTTATCAGCATAGCATTGCAACCTGTCACAAAGCAGCATCCTTGAGGCAATGGTCTGTCAACAATAACTTCCTCAACTGGACTGGCCTGCCCAGAATCTTGACCTGAACACAATGGTACATGTTAGAGGTTAGAGATGAGCTAGAATGTCGACTGTTCTCGAGATTATAGCGTCCGACTCCATTACCTCGCTAATTTTGGGTGTTGATGAAAAAAATACTGTCATTCCGTCAGTTACTCAAACACCTCATTGAAAGAGCCCCCAGCAGAATTCAAGTCGTCATATAGACGATAGGTGGACACAGTCAATTTTAATGTCCAATAGTAGGTGTCCGGATACGTTTGAGCAGACTGCCTACGGTCATGTACATTGCAATTACAGAGATGACGGAGAAATGTGAAAGTACCCTGAGTTCCCTTTTTCGTGGAAAGAACATAAGGAATTGGAACTCTTATCTAATAGACATACGCTCTCCGTCAGATATGAGGGGACGCGGTGGCCCCTTAGCAACTAAGACGGAGGAAAATGTGCAAGTAATTCAGGAAATGTTCACTCAAAGCCCCCAAAAATTACAAGACAGGCTACTTGCGAGAAAAGTATAATTATACATGCAATTCTAACTGTTGTGAAGGATTAGTGCTCATGAAAACCTCATTACAGCCAGAGTTACCTACGTACGACAGTGACCATCACCTGGAATATGGTGAAATGATGATAGTTCGTTATAAAGAGTTATCCGATATGTTCTATTATATCCTATGGTGTCTTATGGTGCCACGAAACTGTGGTTAACCGGCACAGATGCTATTATTGAGCGACAGAGGATGCTAGGGTGGTTATTGGAAAAAAGTCAACATCTCCTAATGATTAGTGTGTGGTGCAGCATAACATTTACGAAAGATATTGGTCCGTACGTAAACTGGGACTCAATGAATTTCAACAGTAGCATGATACGCTTTCTGACTGCATTTACGGTACTTTATCGACATCACGCAATTACAACGAGCAAACTTTTACGCGGGACAGATCCCCGCCTTATTTGGGAAGGCTCGTACATGGGTGGCTCGACACCCACTGTGCAGTAGGTTGGTTGGGACGTCGTGGCCCTCTCGAAAGGGCAGGAGAAAATCCTGAAGTAACGTCCTGAGACATCTTCTTTTGTTGGTGGGCTAAAGAGGAATTCTATAGCACCAAATGAAATACTCTTGATGACTGGAAGAGTGAATTCGTCATATTCTGGAAAACGAAGCACTGGATTATCACCATGCTTTTACGGAGAGTGATGGATAAAGGTCGTAATGACGTAGTAATTTAGCAGTGCTCAACAGGTCAATCATTTTGATGAACTAAATGCCTCTGTTCCATAAGAACTGAAGTATTAATAAATTTTGTAAACAAATTTCTATAGGGAATTATTTGTCTATTTTACAAATGAGATGATCTGAAGTTATGAAAAAGCTATTTTACCTAAACAACATTTTATGGCGTCTAGAGCCATAGCGGTGTTTATAAGGCTACACTCCGGAAGAAGTCTGATTAACCTGTGGGCTGAAATTTTGCAGGTGTGTGTGATAAATTCATATTTTCGCCCAGCGCTCCTTGCATGTGCTTCTTACCCAAATTTCATCAGAACAGTCTTTCAGTTCTATGCAGATTGTGTGACGGGAAATAAGTGGAATGAAATGGCGGAATGAGACGGAGTTGAGGTACTGGCGGAAGATAAGCTGAGAGGACCTGAGTCGTGCTTTGGACACCTCAGGCGGAAGAGTTCTTTCCTGCGGAAGGCAACCGTCCCACGTTCCATTCCTGATCGTGCTCAGTTTTAATCCGGCAGGATGTAAAACATATTATTATATTATGAACCATTTTTTCTACTCGTTCCATATCTTTTGATTCCCGAGACGCTTGCATGCGTAGTTCAGTCATCGTTGTAATAATTTTCGTTCTACGTCCTGATTATTAGAAAATACGAAATAATTGTCTTTTTAAGGCCTTCACTTGTGCGATAGATTTTGTTTAGTCGTTATTTCAGCATTAGAGCTTACTGAGCTGATCTGTCAAATACATTCTAAAGAATTTTTGACAGCAATTTGTGAATGTAACAAGGTACAATGCATTCTTTGGTAATTTAAGGTTCCAGGAAGGAAAGGAAAAGAAGTGATATTAACTATAGGTGTGAATCATATGTATATCCCCATCAAACAATTTCTTAAGAAAATAAAACAATTATAATCCAAACAGTGATTAACTTGAAATAAAAAGCGCACGTTTTCGTAATCCCATCTAAGAGCCTAGAATTTTAGGGTTGGTGTTTGCACTACTTTAACTGGTTTTCCGGTGAATCTGCTTCACGTTACAATTTAAAAATGTTCGGATCATTCAATTTAAAGCCAAGAATAAATAGAAAGCGTGTCTTGTGCCACACATCGTCAGATAAGAAGGTTTTATTGTCGAATTGAACAGCAGCACTCGAAACAAAAACACAGCTCCCATTACTTTCGTAATGGTCGTGCATTTATAATATTGCCTGTCGTTCGCTATTATAAGGTTCCAGGAAGAAAATGGCTTGTGTATGACGGGTCTCCAATATACTGAGTCACATAATTCGATACGCATCGCAATATACTTACTGAGAGCAATGGGTTAAACCTTCACTAACCCCTCACCAATCTTCACTAGCCCCTCAACTGAGTCCATTGGGTTATTATTTGGGGGGGCCACCTAATTCAGCGAGTGTCATGGGATCCATCGGAACGATTATGCACTGGATGTGACTGAGAGGACTTTTCTATATTCCGAATAGTGTAAGCAGGCAATATTAGTTTTGTCTTTGTGACAAGAGAATTTTGTGAAATTTTCTTCGATTAACGGATCAAAATCGGATATATTTTGGACATGTTAAAGTGACCTTGTATTAGAATTTGATTTGAAGCAATCCCACACAAAGTCTTTTAAAATTACGTTGTACATTCCGTATGTTAGAAAAGGAAACCGTACTTCATAAGGAAGTATGGTGTCTATGCAGTTCAAATGGAGAAAACATCTCGTTGCTGTTGTGTCACTGAGTCTCATACTGCGTGCCATAACAACATTACATTTTATTTCCTGTGCTTTATTTGATTTTTAAAGTGCTTTATCTGACTTTGTCGCATAGTAAATTTTATTTTCCTTCCTTCGATCAGAAGATTGACGGTCGCAGGCAGTTATGAGCAAACAGCAGAAAGGCGAATAAGCATTCCTTAATTTTCCTACATACAAAAAAAAAAAAAAATGCAACAGACGAAGTCACTTAGCGAGGGAGAACAAATCATGGTATTGCAAGTCGCACACAGAAAACCTCGGCTCCTTGGATGTCACATATTCGAGAGTAAACCTCAGAGTGTTACCATTTTACCTGCGTAAGGTTAAATCCTTTTTTATCCCACATAAATCTATGGCAAAGCTTCGGATAAAATCAGTTAACATTTTTTCTGGAAAAATGAGGCCTAGTGTGTCATTGTACACAAACTACGTACTTGACAGCTATTTAAAATCTCATTTGACAGCTCATGCTTTTAAATAGTGAAACGGCAGTGAGCGGGTTGGGATTTCGTTTTGAGCTCAGCCTACTGAAAGTTATAACAACAAAAAGTCCGTCAAATAACATTAAATTAATAAACTCTCAGATTCACTGTGAAATACGGACATAATAAAAAAAAACATGCAATAGTAAAATACGACAAGTAGGCGCACAACCTTTAATAAATACATCCTTACTGAATGGAAAACCTAAGCACATTACATCTGCAACAAATATGGATACTACACATACAAGGTGCGGCAAATAAAAGTGGCCTGGACGAGTGGATGCGATTGGACGTAAATGTATACATATAACCACACCTCGTGACGCATTCACCTCGTACGCCCACTAAGTGATCACAGCGTTTCAGAGCATAGTGCAGGCTGTGTCATTGCGAGTGGAACAGTGCAGAGTGGAATACGGTACTCGTAATGGAGTAGCTGATTTTCGTTGTGGAAAGTTACGTGACAACAAAGTAGTGTAACCGGTGTGGGCAGTTATTAGCTGAGAAGTTGAATGGTGTCAAAGTGCCAGGAAAGGGTGCCATGCACCGCATAGTCCGAAGACGGTGTCACGCGATCTATTTTGAACAAATTAAAAAACATTGTGAAACCTGCCCGCCATACCAGGATATATTGCTGCAGTTTATCGGAAAATACGTCAGAGTTCTACCAAATCGACCCGAAGCCTGTCTCATGAGGCCAGTATATCACTTCGGTCATGAGGACGAATGCTCCATCGAAATGCACATGCATCCGCTGTGTGTCTGTTGTTCAGGCATTAAAACCAGTGGATGCACCTCAGTATCTCCAGTTTTGTGAGCGGCTGTTCACTCAGAAAACAATGAATGGCTTGGACATGGATATTGAGCCATGGCGGCTGACGCTAGGGTGTTCTACTTTCATCGCTGATAACGATATTTGGCTGTCTTGCTATCTTTGACTGCTCCCCCCGGCGGGTTTTCCGGGTGAACGTTTGACGAAGAGTCTCCGGTCGGCGTTCATCGAGCCAACTTGTGTTGAAAGCAAGCCAGCGTCCCTAACCGTGGTGAACGGGCCTCGCCGTGCTCGCCGTCCGTGTCTTTTGTCGTTCCGGATGTACGGTGCCGACCATTGGATGCCTTGACGTGCAAAACTGTGGTGGGTATATATATTTATATATACGCTGAACGGCTTCCCAGCTCGTAATTTGCAAGCTCCTAGTTATTTCGTGTTTAACTAAGAAGATTGTTGAAACTTATTGTGACATGGGTAGCTGCCGGAGATGGTTCTGAACTTATTTCCACAGAATTGTTTATATATATATATATATATATATATATATATATATATATATATATATATATATAGGGAGGCTGATGTTCCTCATTTCGTTGCTCATCATTTGTGGAGTGTGTGTTTTAAGTGGTTTTCGTGCAAGTTTTAACTTGTTTTAGGGCATATTGATCGCTTGGGGACTAGTTGCCGTTGTGTACGCTCCCGGCAGCCGTAGAGTTAATGGTTTAATCTTTTTCACGGCAGGGTTTCGTATGTTTATTTAATGTGCCTTAAGGCAACTGCAAGTGATCTCTAAGTTTCTTGCTAATTTAATAGGTCACGAGTACTGTTAGAGTATGGCTCCATAAGAATTTGGAGGCATGCTTATTACTCGTATATATACCAGTGTGGCTGTGATTTGAACTTGTTTTCATTGCAATCTACTTGTGCTGCAGGCAATTTGTTAAGTCTGCTCGTTTCTTGGCGTCGGTGCGGTTATCGATTCTTGTCAGGACCGCCCATTGTGAGGCCGGTAGGACTATATATAAATATATACCGCCTGTTTGTGAGCCTGTGCACAAGCCATGGGGACTGAACGCTCGTATTGCCTGCCGGCCGTAGAGTTATTGCTTCCAGATACTACTGTGGGCCTTAACGCTGTTCTCTAAAGTTAAGTAGGGCCACTTTGTTAATATTAGCGTTTCTGTAAGTTATTTTACTGGTTATTACTAGGCATTCTTATTCAACACTGGCCGAGCGGTTCTAGGTGCTACAGTCTGGAATAACGCGACCGCTACGGTCGCAGTTTCGAATCCTGCCTCCGGCATGGATATGTGTGAAGTCCTTAGGTTAGTTAGATTTAAGTAGTTCTAAGTTCTAGGGGACTGATGACCTCAGAAGTTAAGTCCCATAGTGCTCAGAGCCATTTTATTCAGCATTTATGTTAATCATTTGTGTGTGTCTTTAATGAATATGCAAGTTGTCTTTTTTCCTGTGTGCCAGTTTTGCGACATTGGTTGGCCTACTTTTCATTTCTAGTATAACCATGTTTCACTGTGGACATTTATGTGGGCAGTTCAGTTTTATTAAGCTTTAAGATCTTTGTTTTCTTAATGAAGTTGTGGTATTATGTGAATGTGTAACTTTGGGTTGGAAGCGTATAGTGTTACTTGCCTTTTGAGATATGGTTAAACAAGAATGATTGTTTATTATTGATTATTCACCATGCCTAATATTTATGTTTTTGGTTGCGAATGCAAAATATGACTCTTATTCGTGTTTATGTAATCCAGTTAAAGTGAAAATTTGTATATTGTATCAGTAAGACGGTAAATGTCCGAATTGAAGTTTATAATAAAGTCAGTTTGAGTCAAATTAAAATTTTAAAACAATCACAAGCTTGTCCATCACCAGTGATCCCGGGCTTCATTTTTCCTTTAAATATCTGTGGTGATAGTGTAATTTTGATTTTCTAAAGAACTGAGTAGTACCACGGTTCAGATATGTTCGTTGTGTCCGTGTGTCTGAAGAATCCTGGTTTCACCTGATTAGTTATGTCATCTCAAAAAGTCAATGTTGTGCACACCGGAGAAACCATATAACCTGTACGAAACACTAATGCATGGTCAGAGTACTGGGGTTTGGAGTGCAGTGTCTGCACGTCGCCCTATTGGTCCCATCTTATTTCATCAGAATCTGACTTAGGCATGTTACGTTGGCATCATTTTGAAACCATTTATGGCAGCAATAACGGAGTAGGAAAAGACCTACAGTTACTTGCAACACGATGGAGCAACTCCCCATACAGCAGGTCGAAAGTTGGAGAACATTTATACGATCTTCACCTCTGACACAGCTGTTAATAGTGGTCAGTCTGGTCGCGGTCCTAACTGGCCACGCACGTCACCTGATCTGTCAGTGTGCTATTAGTTTGTGTGGAAGGCCTCGAGTCTAGGATGTATCCAACAACCCTCGTAGACTCCAGAAACTTCAGCAGAACATTTCTTATGAGACTGCAGCAATCCCAGCAATCGAACATCGACCCACCTTCAGCAACTTGCTGATGAGGACTCAAAAGTGCCAAGAGATGAATGGTTATCACTTTCAGCATCTGCTATAGTCAGTTAGTACGGTATTTCCTTCCTTCCGGTGTGTTCCTTTGTACTCTGGAACTCTGTTCTCCGAGCCAGTTTTATTTGCCACCCTGTACTTAATTTAAAATTAAACTGTATGACTAATATATGTATGCATGAGGCTGATACCAGAATAGCTTTAAATTTATGTTACTTTTATTCTTAGAAGGCACTGTGGTCGAAATGTTACAAAAGTTTGCTAATGGCGGGCAACCGCGAAGATTTTTTGATAAGGAAAATTCTTTATGTTTTGACTAAAGCCTTTTTGATTAACCACATAAACAGTATTGAAGCCTTATTCGAAGACAGTAAACAGTAGAAAGAACCTACCAAACAACCCGAACGTACACTGAAAGGAAACGAAATCTTAAAACATTATTCTAGTAACTGAATTTAACACTGAAAAATAAAAATTTTCATTGAAAGAGAAGAACAGTTTTGGTCTGATAGAAAACAGCAACGGCCCAAGTTGTTATTCACTATCTCTCGGTTAAGCATCTTTTGAAAAGAACAATTTCCAATCACAGCCACCCAGCCCAGTTACTAAACAACCACGGACGACATTAAATATAGCATACTCAGAACTACTAAAGATGCAGTCTTATACTGAAAAGCAGCTTTGCTGATTCACAAGAAAATATATGGAATCAATTGGCCAAGGCGAGACTTTAAGCAGTTCAGAAAATATCTAATAAGTGGAACTTGAAATTTATGACCTGGCCAGAAATTTTAATACATCAAACATTTCAACTTACTTGATAATTCAATAAGTGTGCAAAAAATATTACTTTCCCTCTTTAACACTACAGAAATCTTCCAATGTATTACGTACAAGAAAACAGTGCCAAGAGCCACGAACAGTTGTGAAGCAGTTTTGCTATACCTTCTGTTCATGAACCAGTTACATGTTGATAAGAACCGTAATTGTTAAGCTCAATACATTAAGCTAATTTAGCAGACCAGTACTGCCTTCCTGCCACCACTGTCGAAAATGGTCGAAAATTAGATACATTTATTTAATTTTTTGAAAGGGCTATGTGTCTAGAATGTTGGGACGGAAAGGTCTTTTAATCCGTGCTTTGCCAATGATTCTACAGCCCATTGTTCGATACAGTGTCACAGTCGCCGTGGGACGCTCTTAGCCGAAGACGGTCGACTCAGGTAGAAAACCTGTAATGCCGTGACGCACGTTCACAAAATGATCTATATGAAGTATGCATGAAAACATTTTCGACGAAAAAGCTCACGAACAACGTGCTCAGCCTGCCGAAAGCAGCATATACAGGTCAGCTATATTGCTTTTCCTCGACAAAAAGAACGAAAGAGCTGCTATCATTTCGAGTTAGAGGGTGGCTTTATATACGATCCTGGACTTTCAGACTAAACGAAAGTAACGAAAACACTTTTTTGCTCAAATTTTGGTCTCCTTTGGTCAAAACATAGTTTGTGCTCCACCATATTGTATAGGCAATATAGAAATTTGAAAATTTAACTTCAGGTTTGTGTTCAGCGACGTCATAAATATATAATATCACGTAGTTTTCACGCAGTTCGTACTAATAATATGTATAAAAGTTTTCCCTAAGCTTTCAACAGGTTTTTATTGAGAGACGATTTTTCAAAACTGCGTGCAGCATGAAGTAAAAACGATTCAAGCTATTAAATTCAGTCTTTGATGTCACAAAGTAAATACATTTCTTGGGAGCTTTTACCTACAATACATGAAATTTCTTAACGTTAACAATCTTTTTCTAAAGACATAAAGGCTGAAACAAATCCCCAAAACATCGAACTCAAAGTTCAAGCTAGCACTATACAGCTAAATTTAAGGTTATTTCACTATGAAAAGGTATTATCTCCCATAATGTTAACGTTGAATCGCCTGATGTTATCCATTTATTATTTCAGTTAACCCCAGTGAGGCTACAACACACGCAGTGTGTTTACTTCAATCTCTCACGCCCTTGATCAAAACATAATTACGGACACAATTTTTTTTAATAGAAAATAAAATTCAATGTATGATCAATTATAAACCCCAAACAGATCCTCTGTATGTCTTTTCATTGTCTCGATTATAAATTTACAAGCTTTTCCTATTTTTTGATCATCCACAAGACGACAGAAGAGCCAAAGAGCACATGCTAAGAAGGGTCGACACTAGAGGGCAAGTCGCAGGGATTGCTGGTGCACAGCACCAGTAGGCCTGTCTTTCAACATCGTGTACGTGAAACGGCGTTAATTAAATATTAAAAAAATTCATAATTTTTGGCTCCACACATATATCTCACTACGCCTTTATTTTAGAGTAATGGGTTCCTTACACATATACACTAAAGTGACAAGAGTCATGCGACACCTCTTGATATCGTATCCAAACTATGCCATTTCCAGTCAATGATTAATTGAGTTGGACCAGAGGAACCAGTCCATTCCACGTATGAGCAGTGCACACTATTATGGAGCCAATACCTTCTCGTACAGTGCCTTGTTGAATACTTGGGTCCAAGTGTAACACCGAAAATACAGATAAAATACCTTCTGCATCATCCAAAATTTTCACCGTTTAATATCGGTTCATAACTTGCCTTGTACTCATGATTCAGAAGCTGTAAGTTGTATTTCAGAAACTATATTTAATCAATAATCGATGTAATTGTGTATTTATTTCTGGCTGTATATAATTGATCGTAATAATAATAAAAATATTGTAAATAGCTGGGTAATAGCCAAGGGAACTTTATCTAATCTATCGATAGTAACGACGAAATGGCAGTAGCTGTGCTGTAGTTTACCTTCGCGCATGGAGAGTCCCCGTCGCTTTGCGAGCAGAGAGGAGGCAGAGCAGCTTGATTCATAAAAGAGTGCGGAAGTGTTTGTTGGGCGCTCCAGCAGACGTGATGTGCAGCTGCGCTCGTGCAATGCAGGCGCACCTGATCCGTTTACCCGCGAGTATTGAGCGCACGGTAAGAGTGGACAGGTGGAGGAAGCAGCAATTCCAACTATTGCCTCTCCCATAATTATTCGTGGGTCTGGAGACGACTCAGGATTCTCATCGAACAGCAGCAGCAGCTGGAACAACTGCAGTTCAACATTGCCGTCGGGTACATTCTTCGTCGTCCGCACCGCTACAACATCGTAAGACTGTTAAGTGAAAAATTATGAACTTATGTAGGCATTACCCAGCAACATTTCTTTGACGAAGTATGGGTACCCTGAATAAGAGCCTGCAGTAGATAAAACTTGTAGGGCATCTGCGATGTCTTTGTTCTACGACATTATTACCAAGCAGGGCCCCTTACCTTTCCATGCAGTCACCGAGTGTCGTAAGAATACGAAAACTGATTAACTACTTAGCGCAAGCTTTGTGTGTTTGCTAATGATCAATTGCATTCCTAATTTTCTGCCTCAGTAACTGTTCATTCTTGTATTGCAAACAGAGACTACTTAAAGTAAAGTAAAATTTCGCGGGCAAGACTAAAAACTAAAGATACAGCACAAATTAAGAGTGCGGAATTTCATTTATTCTGTATTTAGCATAGCGAGTGACTGCTCCTGGCTTGGTATGTATTTTATTGTTATTATTTTAAAAGAAAATAAGTTGCTCATTTGCTTAAAGTAAATTCAGTTCAGTCTTTCTATAATCAAAAGTAAACCGCATATTTCTTTTTCTAAATTTCCCAATACGTTACACTGAGGTTACTGAAAGTCATTCTTTTAGATACCAAAGTTTACAGTCATTCTTTTGCATAACAAAGTTTAAGTTAAGCGTGTCATTTATTTAACACATAATTACATTTAATTTTGCTTTCAAAATTTAGTATTTCAGAATAAATAACTGCAAACTCAGTGCTTTCTGATTCAGCAATTTTCTCGTGAACTAGTGTGGTGTCGAAAAGCCTGGCAACCGCCAGTGATTATTTACTTAAATTTCTTTGCCATTACCTTTCTCAGGATTCTGGAGATTCATTTCCCTAGCGGGCTGGCGACCGTTAAATTATCCCCTTTTTAGCTAATCAGTGTTTTATTGTGCTATCAGTGATTTTTGTAGTAAATGTTACGTGGTACCCTCTTTCCCTGCCGTGCGGTTCGTGAGCGATTACACTGTACTCCACACATTTCAAAATTATTGTCAGTAGTTAGCTGAAGTCTAGAATAGATTCTTCCTTCAATCTGGGCAGCCGTCTTCGGTTGTTTGCAGATGGCGCTGTCATTTATCGACTAATACAGTCATCAGAGGATAAAAAAAACTGCAAAACGATTTAGGAGAAATATCGGAATGGTGCGAAAAGTGGCAGTTGACCTTAAATAACGAAAAGTGTGAGGTCATCCACATGAATGCTAAAAGGAACGCGTTAAACTTCTGTTACACGATCAATCAGTCTAAACTAAAAGCCGTAAATTC
This sequence comes from Schistocerca piceifrons, assembly GCF_021461385.2. Taxonomy (NCBI): domain Eukaryota; kingdom Metazoa; phylum Arthropoda; class Insecta; order Orthoptera; family Acrididae; genus Schistocerca; species Schistocerca piceifrons. Next base: position 440,076,551 of record NC_060143.1, read on the forward strand.
AACTAAATACATATGTATTATAATTACGAACAATTTAAATTGTAAGGAAGACACAGAAAATGTTGTGGGGAAGGCTAACCCAAGACTGCGTTTTATTGGCAGGACACTTAGAAAATCTAACAGACCTACTAAGGAGACTGCCAACACTACGCTTGTCCGTCCACTTTTAAAATACTGTTGCTCGGTGCGGGATCCTTACCAGATAGGACTGACTGAGTACATCGAAACAGTTCAAAGAAAAGCAGTACGTTTTTTACTATCGCGAAATAGGGGAGAGAGTGTCTCAGAAATGATACAGGATTTGAGATGGACATCATTAAAAGAAAGGCGTTTTTCGTTGCGACGGAATCTTCTCACGAAATTCCAATCACCATCTTTCTCCCCCGAATGCGAAAATATTTTGTTGACACCGACTTACGTAGGAAGGAACGAGCACCAAGATATAATAAAAGAAATCAGAGCTCGTACGGAAAGGTGTAGGTGTTCATTCTTCCTGCGCGCTATACGAGATAGGAATAATAGAGAACTGTTAAGGTGGTTCGAACAACCCTTTAGCAGGTACTTAAATGTGATTTGTGGATTATCCATGTAGATGTAGATGTAGAAGAGTCTGTTGTACACTTTCCTCCAACTAACCGGCGTTATTTTCCTTCGGTAACGATGGCCTTACTCACTGTAAAATCTCATTAGGCACATGCGATCATGGTCAGTTACATCGCAATCCAGTTGGCCGATTAGAAAGGGGAAGTCACACAAGTGCTCATGGGGTCTGCGGCACACTCCAACCCTACCGTCAGCTCTTACCACCTGAAATCGGGACCCCTCTGACCAGACAAGGGTTTTCCAGTTGTGTTAGGTCCAACCGATATTGTCACCAGCCAAAGAGAGGCGCTGTAGGTGATGTCCTGCTGTTAGCAAAGGCACTCACGTCGGTCGTCTGCTGCCATAGCCCTTTAACGCCAGATTTTGCCGCTCTGTCCTATCTGATACGTTCGTCATATGTACCCACATTTATATCTCTGGTTATTTCACGCTTTCCTGTTGGCACTGACAACTCCACTCAAGTGCGCTCCTCTGGGTCGTTAAGTGAAGGCTTTCGGCCACTGAGATGTCAATGGTTGGAGGTAATGCCTGAAATTCGGTATCCTTGGTACACTCTTGATACTTTGGACCTCGGAATATTAAATTTCCTAACGATTTACGATAAGAAATTCCCATGCGCCTAGCTCAAACTAACACTCCGCGTTAAATGTCTGTTAATTCCCATCGTGCCGTCATAATTACGTCGGAAACTTTTTCACATGAATCACCTGACTACAAATGACATCACCGCCAAAGCACTGCCATTTTATACTGTATGTACGCGTCACTACCACGGTCTTTATATGTGCTGTCGCTATCCCATGACTTTAGCCACGTCGTTACATACAGTGAACGTCGTCTGCACATTTCGACTGTACATGGTTTCTAGAAGGATGTATCTTATGTTACAAGATCCCGCCGCTTACATGACTGAAGATGGAAACTTGTGATGAATTTGAACATCATGCATCAGATTTTAGAAAGTTACATAATATAAACGCAGTATAAACTATCCACACATTTGTATTATATTTACGGTTAACAACAAAGCTTTAAATTATCTTTTGCAGTTGGCTGAAGTGTCCTACACTGGATAGATGACGAGCATACAAATGGTGCTCAAGGAGTTCCATTTCTTCTAGCCTTTTTAGAATAATTGTCTTTGATGCGTCGACAGAAGTGCCGACACAGTGTGATTTGAGGGGACCGCAATTCACGCTATAAACACACGAAGGATGGCGTGAGGTCTGAAACAGGATATGTAATGAATGCTATAAAGAAAAGTACGTAGCTTTTGGAATACTTAACTTTAATCCATCCTTGTTGTATACATCGTTCTTGATGAGACATGCTTTATACGATAAGTATCAATTACTATGTAAGACTAATGGCGCCTTGCTCGGTCGTAGTCATGGACTTAGCTGAAGGCTATTCTAACTATCTGCTCGGCAAAGGAGCGAGGTTTCGTCAGTGTAGTCGCTAGCAAAGTCGTCCTTACAACTGGGTCGAGTGCTATTCCGTATCTCGAGACCTGCCTTGTGGTGGCGCTCGGTCTGCGATCACTGACAGTGGCGACACGCGGGTCCGACATGTACTAATGGACCGCGGCCGATTTAAAGCTACCACCTAGCAAGTGTGGTGTCTGGCCGTGACACCACATTCCTCCCCCGGAAATCGGCGAACGGTCGTGTTATTAGGCTTCCGCCCGCGGTGAGGAGGACCCCATGTTGACGTATGCGATGAGGTGGGGAGCCCAACAACAGGCGAGGCTGTGCCACCCGCACCCTGCCATTCGGTCCGAGGGGAGCTAGGACACGCCTGAAAACCTAGTCCAGGGTGCACGTCAACAGGCGGTGTATGCGCCCGTAGAGAGACAGGAGGGGCCGAAGGGTCGACCTCCATTGCGTCGGGGTACCCGTCGCGCGAAGACGCCATGTGGTCCGGAGCGGGCAAAAGTTCCATGGCGGAGGACATCTGGTCACGGGAAGCGATCGGCGGCGCGGGACCCAGGGAGGCGCCAGGCGGTTTCAGCGACGCGTCTACTGCGGACGGCGCCGGCGGGAGAACAGGCGGCGGCGGCGCGTCGCCATGGGGCAAAATGGAAGGCAGCGTCGGTAACACCTGGGGATGAGACGAGCCAGTAGATGGGTCCCCAGGGCGCTGACCGGACGGCACCGTCGCTGAAAGCAGATGGGGAGCGGCAGAACCCGTGCGACGACAGAGGCGCAGCTGATTGAGGTGCCGACGCACCTCACCAGAGGCCCCCAAAACCAAATACATCGCGCGGCCGAGGCAGCGAAGAATGCGCCCTACGGGCCAACGCCGTGAACCTCGATGGTGGCGATAGAATACAACATCGCCTGGAGCCAAAGCAGGAGTCTGCCGCTGCACAGGAACCTGATGCGGTGGATGCAGCAAAGACATCAAGGTTCGATGAGGACGACCGTGGAGCAACTCAGCCGGCGAGCGACCAACTCGGGGCTGAGAGCGATACAAAGACAAAAAGAGCAACAACGCGTCCTCCCGAGAAAGCGACTCTTTTAACTTCAACATCTGTGACTTGAAAGTCCGGACCAATCGTTCAGCGGCACCGTTTGACTGAGGCGAAAACGGCGCGGATGTCAGATGTTGAATACCGTTGGCCTTGCAGAATGACTGAAATTCTGCAGACATGAATTGTGGGCCATTGTCGGAAACAATAGTCTGCGGAAGACCTTCAATGCAAAAGATAGCAGACAACGCTTGGATGGTGGCAGATGACGTCGTGGAAGACATCCGGACAACAAAAGGAAAATTACTGAAGGCATCTACCACAACTAACCTCTAGCATTCCAGAGTGGACCAGCAAAATCGATGTGCAAGCGTTGCCAAGGGGAAGTGGCATTTGGCCATGCAAAGTATTTCCGCGGCGGTGCGGATTGTTGTTCTGCACACGTCATGCAAGAAGAGCACATATTCGTAATCGCAGCACCGATTCCGAACCAAGTACAGTGCTGACAAGCAAGCTGTTTCGTGCGCACTATACCCCAATGTCCTTGGTGGAGAAGCCGTAAGACAGAGGACTGTAACGAACGGGGGACCACGACTCTGGACTGATCATTATCAGAACGCAACAACAAAACACCACGCCGTACAAAAAGTCTCTCCTTGTGAGCAAAAAATCGGCGAACCAGCGGATCCTCAATCCGCGACTTCGACAAGGGCCACTGAGTAGCAACAAAACGCAAAACGGTAGCAAGGACAGGGTCAGCAGCTGTGGCTGTAGCTACACGACGGAAATCAATCGGAAACGATTCGACCACGTCATCGGTTTCCGAATCAATGAACATGCAAGAAAGTTCGGAAGAATCGAATGCTCTATCCTCACATAGACGAGAAACACTGTCTGAAGGCACAGTCTGGTTCACTGATAGTACCTGATTGACTATAGACAAGTTAAACAACTGAAATAAATCTAAACCAAACAAGTTCACTGCAGAAGAAGAACGAAGGACGTAAAATGACACAAGTTTTGTTTGTCCCTTGTATGTTGCAAGAAGAGTGCACTGTCCTAACACAGGGATATGTTGTCCTGAATAACTAGTGAGCTGAACATTTGCGGCACGCAACGGAGGTTTGCCCAGTTGTTTGTACGTGTCGTGATTGATCAATGAAACTGCAGCTCCGGTATCGAGCTGGAATGGTATGACCTTGCCATTAAAGTCCAAATCTACAAAAACTTTATTGTCCTGCTGACGACAAGAGCGACTGTCTCGTGCAATTTGAACTGATACAGGTACAGCATCACTTGCTAATTGACGTGATTTCCGGCGACGTCGACGCACACTTTTTGTGGGACGAACACAGTCACTGTTAGAAAGAGTGGCACTGGGCGGGGTGGAATTAACTACATGAATGTCCACGGGCGAAGGTCCACGAGCCTGAGTGTCCTTGGTTCGATTCCGGCGCATAGCAAAGGGCCTGGATGGTTGTGAGTGTCTGATCTGAGCTTTTTCTGGCAAACACTTTGAACATGTCCTGTTTTATTACAGAAAAAGCAAATAGCTTGGCGTGACGGGCAATTTTCACGCGAATGTCTAGTAGCACACCGCAGGCATGATTTCACCTGCATTTGTATGCTGGCGCTGCACACCTGGTTTAGAGCGTGGCGGCAGCTGCGTGGACGTGTGCGAGTGCAGTGTACCGGCCCGTGCAGCGTGCCCGGAGGGCCGGTTAATGTGACACACGGCTGGCGACGTCTCAAATGATTCCTGTGCAAAGGCAAGTGTGTCTTGTCTATCTAATATGTCTATCACTTGTTGAAGGGAGGGATTAACTAGTTTCAAAATCTGTTCCCGTATACGAACATCAGAAACGTTCTGTGCAATTGCATCATGTACCATAGTATCTGAATAAGGGAGTCCACATTCACACTCAAAAGCACAATCCCTTGTTGGGCCTTGCAAAGTTGCAACCCACTCCCAATTAGTTTGACTGGCTGTACGTTTTGTCCGTAAGAACGTAAACCTTTTTGCAACTACATTAACTGTTTCCTTGAAATAGGCTTCTAACGCTGACAAAATTTCTTCGTAGGACAGAGTTGCTACGTCGCGTCGGGGAAATAATTTCACTATCACACGGTACCTGTGCACGCCGACACAAGACAATAAGTGAGGCTGCCGCTCGTTACCTAGAATTCTGTAGGCGGCGAGATGAAATCCAAATTGGCGTGACCACTCCGTCCATGTTTCCTTAGCTGGGTCAAATGGCCAGAACGGGGGTGCAACAGCATGTTGCGGCTGCGGTAGCGGTGGAGCGGCGGCTGCCGCATCGGTTTGCATTGCATGTTGACCCTGGACGAGCTGTCCAAGGGCATCCAATAACGCCTGCGTCTGCTGATTCTGCAAGCGATAAAATTCGGACAGTACATCTGGAGAATGTGGCGAAGCCATGACACAAGCAAATTAATACAAACGCTAAATCCTCTTTTAAGACTCGTCGCCATATGATGTGTCGACAGAAGTGCCGACACAGTGTGATTTGAGGGGACCGCAATGCACGCTATAAACACACGAAGGATGGAGTGAGGTCTGAAACAGGATACGTAATGAATGCTATAAAGGAAAGTACGTAGCTTTTGGAATACTTAACTTTAATCCATCCTTGTTGTATACATCGTTCTTGATGAGACATGCTTTATACGATAAGTATCAATTACTATGTAAGGCTAATGGCGCCTTGCTCGGCCGTAGCCATGGACTTAGCTGAAGGCTATTCTATCTGCTCAGCAAAGGAGCGAGGTTTCGTCAGTGTATTCGCTAGCAAAGTCGTCCTTACAACTGGGGCGAGTGCTATTCCGTATCTCGAGACCTGCCTTGTGGTGGCGCTCGGTCTGCGATCACTGACAGTGGCGACACGCGGGTCCAACATGTACTAATGGACCGCGGCTGATCTAAAGCTACCACCTAGCAAGTGTGGTGTCTGGCGGTGACACCACAGTCTTCACTGTAGCTCATGTATTTTAGAAGTGAAGGCACTTAAACAGAGTCCTTTTTTTGGGGGGGGAGGGGGGGGTTCCTTGGCTGGATCGGTAAAAACGGAGCCCTTATAGGATTACTTTGTTCTCTGTCAGTCTGGTCGGCTCATCAAAACCCTTTTTCTCCGAAGTGGCTACATGTATCTAATCGAAATTTGAGTCATATTAAGGTCTACTGCCTCTGAGTGATGTAATAAAACGAAGCTTCTAAACTGATGCAGTCCGAAATATGGTCATTAATGTCACGTCTTATATACTCACAAACCCACTCGTGAAAACCGAGAGGGTACTTCGGTTCGACATAGAATCATAAAATTTGTCAAGAAGCGAGGATTTACAGTACAGTAGAAGGAAAAAAATCCGAAAATTGTAAATACGCATTTATTAACAAAATGTAAAGTCTAATGTGGTGAGTACGTTTACTGCTTTGTCTAACTAGATTTGTGAGGTTGTTGTTCTGATTTCAGTTGCTTCAATATTAAATTTTGATGGTTGAACTTAAGTTCAGTATGATTTATCTTTAATTCATTTGAAATAAATCTTATTACTGTATTAACTATTTCAGCAGCTATTAAAACAGAACTGAGATCCCTTATTCTTCTTTACTCCCAGTAGCTATAGCTGCTCATACTTCAGTTTCTGCATTATGTTATTTTTCTGCTCTTGCTACTGCTGGTGTTTGTATTTACTAACGTATTTTACTCCAATATTGGGGACATATAATTGTGTCTAATTTTTGTTATTGATTGGTACTGTAAATATATGTATAGTTGGTTTGTAGGCTGATTTTGATGGTGATTTGAAAAAGATTGTTTCTCTTTTTATTTTAAGGCAACCCTATTTAATAAGAAGAATCTGGGCAATATGTTATGCAGAGCTTGCTTCCTTTGTTTTGTTATCTCATGCATTACTTAATTAATTGTTATTTGTATGTGCAGGTTCTATAACTAATAACTTAAATTATTGTCAGGGTATTCGTTTGCAGGTTTTATTGTAAATTTTATGTCTCTTTCTTATGTTTGTTTTAAGTTTCTAGATTGATTCTGTGTCGTAAAGCTATTTTGACTGGATTTTATTCAGAAAATTTAATCACTGAGATGACTTGTTTAAGATGAATTAATTGCTTAATTTTTTACTTTGTTTTTCTACTGGTTTAACAGTTTCTTATACTTTTTGTTGCCGCCTGGAGTGGCCGCGCCATTAGGACGCCATGCCTCATGTTCCATGGCCCCTCCGACCGAAGGTTCGAGTTCTCCCTTGGGACTGGGTGTCCATGCTGTTCTTACCATAATTTGTTTAACTAGTATGTAAGTCAAGGGACTGGTGACCTCAGCAGTTTGGTCCCCTAGGAATTCACACACACACACACACACACACACACACACACACACACACACACATTCTTTTTGTTTGTTTTATAATTCGGTGTATGGTTGCAACAATTTTTATTCGGAATTTTCAATTGATGCTAAGAGTTGTTACTTCTGTTTCAGAATAGTTGGTTTATTGTTAGTTGCTGTTTTTGGTTGTAAACTTATCTTGCCTGATTTTTCCTATTCTACAAATAATTGCTTTACCTTATTGATTTTAGTTTATAACAATCACTGTTGTTGTGTTCAGTTCTTATTTTTATCTTATTTAGGAGTTTGATTTTTCTCATAATTTATTTTCTTTAAATGCGTTATCTTTAGTTAAATTTAATGGTTTTCTGTGTTTATACCTAATCTTTGAAGCATCTTTGTGAGATATTTGCAGTGGGTTGTTATTGTCAACGTCTTTGTGGGAGGCAATTACTTTGTGATCAGAGTCTTTACACATTATTTATTTGCATAATTGGTCTTATTCACAGATGATATGATTCTAATTTTGAGATTTATCTATTAACTTTTATTTTTTGATTGTTTCTTCTAGTAGTGTTACGTTTCTCATATCTAAATAGCATATAATTAGAGTAGAACATTGAAGAATGAAGCATATAAGGAAATATTTTTATTTTTAGATTATTTTTATAAATATAAGTGTACTATTTTTACAGTGAAAATGTAATGTTTTACTTAAGGTATATAAATGTTAGAAATGTTAGCAGAAGTTAATTGCTAATGTAAAAAAACTAACCGCTTTCATATTGTCTTAATTGGAACTTAATAGTCCAGTTATGTTAATAACTGTAATATGCTTCTTTTTGGCTTCAAATAATATAGAATAACGGTAAGTATTTACCAACCTTCAAGGTCAAAATTAGCTGCAATAATTCCTTCATTACTTGATGTAAGTTTGATTCATTATCAATACTTTCTGAATGCAACCTAAATGTTATATTTAGTTACAGTTCTTTATACTGGACATTGTAGTGCACCTTGACTTCATTAATGAATAAATCTCCAAAAAGGTCTAGGATGAAAAATATTGTTGATACTGTTCAGATTGTAATGTCTCATGCTTTTATGATAGTTATGATTGGCTAAGTGAATGCAACATCTACATCAAACATTAGAAAAATTATGGCGATTAGGGGGAATCGAACCAAAAAAGGTATTAATGCTTATCTTTTTGGATGAAATTTGCATTGAAATGGTGATCTTTTTGGTCATTAATCAATTTTTTGCTACGATTGTAGCAAGGACCATGACAAATATTGGAATAATAGATCCAATAAAAATTCTTGTAGATAATACTATGATTTGTTTTGTTGATCAATATTCAAGCTCTCTGACTGGAAGTCAAATGCACTATTTATATTAGGAAAACTAGTATCTCCCTTAACAATAAATTTAGATGGTTAAGAATAGTCAAGCTATGCCCACGTAGTGTCAGTATCATTCTGCAGTTTCAAATCCAAAGTGATGTCTTGGTGAGGGTTGATTTATTGAATGTCGAAGTAAATATGTTATTAAAAGGATTGTTCCAATAATTACATTCAGTCCATGGATCCTGTGGTAACGAAAAATGTAGATCCATAAACTGCATCAGCAATGGTAAAAAGTACTTCTCCACATTCACATGCTTGAAGTAAAGTTAAATATAGTCCTATAACTACTGCAAAGAATAGTCCTTGTAATGCTTGAGTGAAGTTAGATTAAGTAAGTCTGTGGTGTGCTCATGTTACTGTTACTCTTCATGCAAGGCGAATTGCCATATTTGTTGGTGCTAATCTTCTACTGAAAAAGATTCAGAATACTGATATGAAAAATTTATGAAAACCAGAAATTTTAATGCAATAAAATAAATTATCCGCCATCACAATTCAGTTGAGACAAATCCTGCATATAGTCCTTGGCATGCTCCTTCTCACACAACATCTCGTCATCATTGGATTATTGTGAGTGGTGTAATTCCAAATACATTCTTCAGTTGGTTAATACTGAATGAGTGAAACTATTTTGTTAATCCTGATACTATAACTATCGCTCCAATTGCTCGTGTCAACTGTCTAGGTCTATAACCTACTAGGTGAAATAGTGGTTTGAGTGACTAGTTAATGTAAGTTCAATATACTTCCCTAGAATACAGGCTCTTAAGATTGAGAAAATTTAAACTTGAATTATAGTAGCTGCTGATTCTAGAACCAGTAATAGCCTGTAATTAATAAAGAGATTTAATTTATCACTACTGAAGCACTAATGTTTCCTAATAATGTTAGCAGTAGTATCCAGCTAGTGGTTAGTCATACAGATGATGTTCCTGGTGAAATAACATTTCTAATGGTCTCAATTAAAACCATAAATGGTATAGTGAGGGTGGAGTACCTAGATGTGTAGATGTATGATTGATATGATTAGTTCATCCAAATAGTATAGATCTTAATCACCCAGGTAAGGTGAAAGCAGAAAATATGTGGGAATAATCCTATGAAATTATTAAGTAGCATTATAACAAAAACTGGGATGAGGATAAATATTGATCCATTAAATGATTTTGGTCCTAATAAGGTTTTGTGTAAGGTCTGACATCACTTATTTCACATAACACTAATTCGTGAAGGTGTAAGCCAGGTCATCAATGGGATTAATAGTAGTCCTAGGAATGTTCTAGTTCAATTGAATGGTAAAATAAAGATGTTATAGGGGGATCAATTTATAAGAATAAACTTGTTATCACATTCAGTCGACATTTTTTATTTCATCCCATTGCTCCTTTTTTCTACTCTTTCAATAATGTCAAATATAAAATATAATTATTCTACTTTGTTAAATAAAATTGAAGCAGCTGAAAATATATGAAATAGGGAGAATCATATTAGTGGTGATACTTGAGGTATTTAGATTAATAGCTCCACATTAGAGGTTGCCATTAATTTACCACGTTTTGGTTTAAGAGACCATTACTTACTTCACTCATCTGATGTTTCAAGGAGTACCAATTACTTAGTTATTTTAGACTGGCAATGTAATATTATATTTTAAATAACTTCTTAGATAATCATACGATAAACAAGGTCACTGAAGTTCTTCCAATTACAAATGGTATAAATCTATGGTGTCCTCCACAAATTTCAGAGCATTGACTGAAGAAAAATCCAGGTCGATTGTTAGTTTTAACCTAATGCAGGCACTGCTCACGAGTGAAGGACATCTGAAGGTCGTATTAATACTCATACTACTGTATTTACAGGTACCATTGTTCGATTGCTTACATCCTGAGTCTAAATCCATCCTTTCCTAAGACTTCCACAGGACTTATGTAAGTGTCAAATTCTACATCTGCAAAGTCTGAATATTTATATCTTCGGTATCATTATCATCCAATTGTTTTAGCTGTAATCTTTGCATCTGAAGAATCATCAAATAGACATAGTAGACATAATGAATGTAATGCAGTAGAAATTAGGGTAATGCTGTTCGAATGGTTTCAATTTAGTGCCCATGAAGCGTATTTCAGTTTGTGTAGGCGATGACTGGCATATAGCTAAGAGCATAGCCTACAATGACTGTAATTAATAATAATACAATTATGGTATGATCATGAAAGAGTGACAGTTGCTCCATTAACGGTGAAGCCCAATCTCGAGGTGATAAATTTAATCACATTGACATGAATTCTTTCTAATAAAGGGTTAAACCTTTATTTGGAGCTTACATCTACTGTACTAATCTGCCATATTGGAATCTAGCAATTAACGGTAGTTCTGAGTATGTGTGTTCTGTAGGCAGGTTATTTTGTATCATTCAGTTGATCTACTCATATTAGCTCTGAATATAATTGATCGATTTGTAACCATTCTTCCTCATAAAATTGCATTGAATATAATGATACTGACCAATTAAATTTTTGATAAAATGCTTGGTGCTATATTTCATGATTTATATGCATGTTGATAGTTGGAGTACTGTTGTGGTATTCCCGCTAATTCTAGGAAGTGTTGAGGGAAGAAGGTTGTGTTTACCCCAATATAATTGCAAATTCGATTTTTAATCGTGTGTTATTTCTCGTTAGGCCTTTAAATAGAGGCTATCATTGAATGACATCTCCTATAGTTGCAAATACTGCTCCTATAGATAGTAGTACATAACGTAAGCGTGCTACTAGATAGTATATGTCATGAAGTACAATATCAAGAGATGAATTTTCCAGTACTAAAGCTGTTAATCCTCCAATTGTAATTAAAGAAATGAATCCTAGGGCTGATAATAATGTAAGATTAAACTTGAATCTTGTTCCATATACTGTTGCCAGTCATCTGAATACCTTAATACCTGTTGGCACCACAATAATTATTGTTACTGATGCAGAATGTGCTCATGTCTACTATTACTGTGACTATACCGTGAGCCCATACAATAAATCCTAATAGTCAAGTCGACAGTATAGTGTACATTATACTTAATGTTGCAAATGGTCTAGTTTTAATCTTTGTTGACACACAATGTGTGAAACAATACCAAATCCCATTAAAACTAAAATATAGACCTCTGGGTCTCACAAGTCTCAGAATAAATGTTGGTATATGATAGTGTAACCTCCACCTGCAGGTTAAAGAATGGCGTGTTTAAGTTTCGGTCGGTTAATAATATAGAACACGAAGAGAGAGATGAAGAAGAAGTGCTGTAACAGCAACCGATCAGACAAATAATGGTGTTTCATCTGACGTCACTCTCTGTGATCGTATATTAATTGTAGTTGTAAAAAAATTTACTGCTCCTGGAATAGATGAAACACCTGTTGGTACAGACACTTCCTATTCCGCCATCCATGAATTACTGTATGCTAACTGCACTTGGTTCATATGTTTGCCACGGCTTGCTGTTGAAGATAAGGTACGAAATACTAACGTTCCTGCGGTGCAGGGGCGGTTTAGATGTGTATCACGTACGTGACAGAACGATAGCCCTCTATATCAGCTGTCAACTGGCGTTGTGGCGCCGTTGCCCTACGTGCCTTACCAGCTAATTGCAAGAGGCTCTTGCACCACACACAGCACCTCTTCTGCTTTTGGATGTCCGTCACCCATCTTTTACATCCACCACTTTTTCCCCGAACTGAGCTGCGTCCGTACTGCGATAATGCCAGCGCAATTGACGTCCACGCAGGCGATCAATGGCTTTCTTCAGTAGCACGGGTCAGCGAGGTGTTTGAGAGGAAGCATTTCCTCGCTGTCTGGTAGTTCGTCGATAAGTGTGCGCTCCTTATCTTGACACTGACGTCACGTCTGCATGGTACTTCACTTTCAATGAGAAGCAAGTATGCCTCTCACGCCTTCACGGGATTCACCTCGCAGGTACCCCGTTGCGTGTCGCCCGTGATGTTCTGCACACGGTCGAGCGGCGCCTGGTGTGCGTACCGGCGATAGGTGTCTGGCCCTTGGTGCGTCAGATGCTGGCCCTACTTGCTCCAGTTCCGGGACGCGGGCGCTTCCTGTAATCGAAGACGAACTCCTTGACGTGCATTTGTGGCCACGCAGTTCACTACTTATTTGCTGATGGCGAGAAAATTTCCCTGATTTTTGGCAGTTCCTTAATGAACGCCGTTGCGCAGTTGTCTACAATCCAAAATACAGACTTCTCCAGTTATCTTTGTAGTGTCTTTGTTAACCAACCCCAGAGTTGGGGTGTTATTGCAATGAAAAATTGATACACGTCTTTTCAACTCTTAGAATCTCTGTTAATCGGAATGTTCTTCTGCACATTATTGTACGTCTATAGTCTCACCGAATTTGGCAACTTTCCGCTCTCTCTTCTTCGTTACGCCGGTTTCCTGGTAATCTCGGCGGAATTAATAATGATTTACAAAATAACTATATCATCGATGTTCTTTGTAACTCTCCTCCACTTTCCCCACACTTTTCTTGGTGCCTGGGCGGAGGGATCAGAACTTGGTGGCCAGTCCTCGGGTTGCAACCTCTGCTCACTTTGCCCGCAGCCTTCTCTTTGGGTACCAGGAAGCTGCAATTAAAAAAAAAATGGCCAGGGCGGCAGAATGCCATGCAAGAGGTCGGGGTTCGATTTCTGGCTGGATCGGAGATTTTCTCCACTCATGGGCTGGGTGTTGTGCTGTCTTCATCATTACTTTATCTTCATCGACAAGCACGTCGCCGAAGTGGCTTCAACTAAAACACGCACCTGGTGAACAGTTTACCCGACGGAGGGCCCTAGCCACACGCACGTTTAATTTTTTATCCCAATCATGACGCGCCTTTGGTAGCGTACAGGTAAGTGAGCGACTTAGTTGCACCATGGAGATCTTTTGCAGATGCAACCTAGCCGACATCTCATAACTGACGCCAGTTAATCTCTTAGATTCGATGCGTAAGATAAAATATTCTCTATGCTACTTCGTCTTCTCAGACCCACAGTATTATAAGAAGAATATGGAAACAAGAAAGAAAGTTTTAATCCTGTCGGTAAATCCTGCACAGTCGAGCTATAGAGATGTGCTAGGCAGCGTAAGGTATCCTCTCGTGTAACAGCCAGTGTACGCTAAATTAAATTTGCTTCGTTCTCTCAGTGCACATACTAGTGCAGACGTTCCCGACCGATTCTGTAACGCAGTGTCGTTAGTAATAGCATCGTCAAACAAGCGCGGCGAGCACGCGAATGACATTCCAGAAATTCTAGGAGCACAAAGAACTCTGCGGACAAAGGTAAGTGTGTCCCCTCACCGCATTAACCCGAATGCAGGACGCAGCAGAGCACGCCTTTGTGCGGTCGCAATGCGCTTGCAGAAACTCGCCTCTAGCTTCGTGCGCTACTGCCCGCTGGCTATTCCATTATAGACAACGGAGCGCTGCATTTATACTGGCGCTGATATTGAACTGTAACACAACAGGGACGTTATATCGCACGGTACTCGTAATCATAAAGTTCCTCCTTGCTATTTGTGTTGCGTACTGGAAAAACTAATCGATTTTCTATTTTAATAGCAATATTCCCTGGTTTGTTGAACCAAGTGCTCCTGAAAATTTCTCAGAACAGGAAATTTGATGGAAAAGTGAGCCAGCGTTGATCGAACAAACGTCAGAGTCACGTTTTTAAATAACAAACTAAAGGCTCTCTAGCATTCGTTATTTGCTTCTTAGTAAGATTAGATGTCGTTCATTGTTTATAATACTGAAAACTTCTAAATGTGATAACATCTGCCTTGCCACATAGTGAATTTCCAATTGACAATTCCAAGCCGCTTGAATATACATAAACATTGAGTTTAGCGCTGTGGTGTATCATAAAAAATCGGGCAAAGGAAATTTAAGGAGAGAATATACATACACTATGCTATCAAATGTCTCCGAACACCCCAAAAAACATATGTTTTTGGTATTAGGTGCATTGTGCTGCCACTTACTGCCAGGATCTCCATATCAGCGACCTCAGTAGCCATTAGAAATCGTGACAGAGCAGAATGGGGCGCAGCGCGGAACTCACGGATTTTGAACGTGGTCAGGTGATGGGTGTCACTTGTGTCATACGTCTGTACGCGAGTTTTTCGCACTCCTAAATATTCCTAGGTCCACTGTTTCCGATGTGATAGTGAAGTGGAACGTGAAGGGACTCGTACAGCACAAAAGCGTGCAGGCTGACCTTTTCTATTGACTGATACAGATCGCCGACAGTTGAAGAGGGTCGTAATGTGTAGTAGGCAGACATGTATGAAGACCAACACACAGGAATTCCAAACTGCATCAGGATCCACTGCAAGTACTGTGACAGTTAGGCGGGAGGTGAGAAAAATTGGATTTCATGGTCGATCGGCTGGTCATAAACCACAAATCACGTCGGTAAATGTCAAACGACGCCTAGCTTGGTGCAAGGAGCGTAAACATTGCACGATTGAACAGTGGAAGAAGGATGTGTGGAGTGACGAATCACGGTACACAATCTGACGATCCGATGAGAGGATGTGGGTATGGCGAATGTCTGTGCCAACGGTAAAATTCGAAGGCGTTGGTGTTATGATGTGGTCGTGTTTTTAATGAATGGGGCTTGCACCTCTTGTTGTTTTTCGTGGTACTATCACAGTACAGGACTACGTTGATGTTTTAAGCTTCTTCTTGCTTCCCAATGTAAAGAGCAATTCGGGGATGGTGATAGCATCTTTCAACACGATCGAGCACCTTTTCATAATGCACGGCCTGTGGCGGAGTGGTTACACTGCATTAACGTCCTGGTAATGGACTGGCCTGTGCAGAGTCATGACATGAATCCAACAGAACACCTTTGGGAAGTTTTGGAACGCCATGCCTCACCGACCGAGGTCGGTACCTCTCCTCATTGCAACACTCCGTGAAGAATGGGTTGCCATTCCCCAAGAAACCTTCCAGAGCCTGACTGAACATATGACTGCGAGAGTGGAAGCTGTCATCAAGGCTAAGGATGGGCCAACACCATCTTGAACTCCAGCATTATCGATGGAGTGCGCCACGAACTTGTGAGTCATTTTCAGTCAGGTGTCAAGATACTTTTGATCACATAGTAATGTAAGAGGTTCCTGTTCTTTCGGGCATGTCAGAAAGAGCACAAACGGTATATGAGTTTCCCCTTATTCCGGTCCAGATTCATCTTATCCATCGTATTTCCGATTATGTTTCCGCTTCTTCTCGCGGCGAGACATAAGCCAGTTTTGACAATTAAATCTTCACAACATTTACGGAAAATGCTGACTTTTGATTTCAGTTATCATGTGACTATTTGGATATTTGTGTGTGAGCGCATGAATGTCCGTGTTGCGTTCCCTTCTCAATATAGTTATCGTGCAATGATTATTTATACAACGAGAAACTGTTTCCGTATTACGAAATCATACGTGTTCAATGTTTCACGCGTATGCGACACCTTATGAACAAATATCATTTTCGAGTAATCTCAGTTCGTTAAACATCACGCCACCTCCTCTCTTGTTGTCACTCAGGTCATGTAACCCGTATAAGGGGAAGATACTAGGAAGCATTTAGTAAACTTCAGTACCTAATCAGTCAGTCTGAAGTCCGGAAATTGAGACACAAAGGGATTATGGACATTCGCTGCGAGTAGACGTTGATTTAAATCAGTGTGAAAGTTGAAAATTTGTAGTGAACTGGGACTCGAACCCGGGTTTCTTGTAAACGCTCCGACCATTGTGCCGTCTTGATACACTGATCATAGCAACTGCATGGACTGCCGTGACATGCCTCCCAACAGACCCAAATTCTCAACTTATCCACACTCTAATAATATAGTGCTCCTTGCCTATTACCCCTAGCATAAGGTGTCACTCTCAAGAACCGCACAATGCTTCTAATAAATATCCTTAAAAATTTTATAAAGTAATTCCAGGAAAATTTAAACTACACTACTGGCCATTAAAATTGCTACACCACGAAGATGAGTTGCTATAGACGATACAATTAACAGACGGTAAGAAGATGCTGTGATATGCAAATTATTAGCTTTTCAGAGCATTCACACAAGGTTGGCGCCGATGGCGACACCTACAAAGTGCTGACATGAGGAAAGATTCCAACCGATGTCTCATACACAAACAGCAGTTGACCGGCGTTGCCTGGTGAAACGTTGTTGTGATGCCTCGTATAAGGAGGAGAAATGCGTACCATCACGTTTCCAGCTTTGATAAAGGTCGGATTGTAGCCTATTGCGATTGCAGTTTATCGTATGGCGACATTGCCGCTCGCGTTGGTCGTGATCCAGTGCCTGTTAGCAGAATATGGAATCGGTAGGTTCAGGAGGTTAACACGGAACGCCGTGCTGGATCCCAACGGCCTCGTATCACTAGCAGTCGAGATGATAGGTATCTTATACGCATGGCTGTAACGCATCGTGCAGTCACGTCTCGATCCCTGAGTCAACAGATGGGGACGTTTGCAAGACAACAACCATCAGCACGAACAGTTCGACGACGTTTGCAGCAGCATGGACTATCAGCTCGGAGACCGTGGCTGCGGTTACCCTTCACGCTGCATCACAGACAGGAGCGCATGCGGTGGTGTACTCAACGACGAACCTGGGTGCACGAATGGCAAAACGTCATTTTTTCGGATAAATCCAGATTCTGTTCACAGCGTCATGATGGTCGCATCCGTGTTTGGCGACATCGCGGTGAACGCACATTGGAAGCGTGTATTCGTCATCGCCATACTGGCGTATCACCCGGCGTGATGGTATGGAGTGCCATTGGTTACATGCCTCGATCACCTCTTGTTCGCATTGACGGAATTTTGAATAGTGGACGTTACATTTCAGATGTGTTACGACCTGTGGCTCTACTCTTCATTCGATCCCTACATTTCAGCAGGATAAATACGACCACATGTTGCAGGTCCTGTACGGGCTTTTCTGGATACAGATAATGTTCGACTGCTGCCCTGGCCAGCACATTCTCCAGATCTCTCACCAACTAAAAACGTCTGGTCAATGGCGGCCGCGCAGCTAGCTTGTCACAATACGCCAGTCACTGCTCTTGATGAACTGTGGTATCGTGTTGAAGCTGCATGGGCAGCTGTACCTGTACACGCCATCCAAGCTCTGTTTGACTAAATGCCCAGACGTATCAAGGCCGTTATTATGGCCAGAGGTGGTCGTTCTGGGTACTGATTTCTCAGGATCTACGCACCCAAACTGAGTGAAAATGTAATCGCATGTCAGTTCTAGTATGATATATTTGTTCAATGAATACCCGTTTATCATCGTCATTTCTTTTTAGTGTTTCAATTTTAATGGACAGTAGTGTAACTCCCAATCAAAATCGCTGTAAAAGTCCATTTAGAAGTAGCACGTGTGACTAACTCTCCACAAAATCCACAACTGCCTCTCCTCCGTACACAGAAACCGAAAAACTTGGTGTGGCTGAAGTGCAGAGTAGAAAAGAAGAATATTTCAGTTACACCAGTCTTAAGGTAGGTTCAAAATTTTTCATCGCTCCAGTGTCTAAAATTTGACCTAACGCTTACCTTGCGCATGGGTCTAGGGGAATCAATATCAAGACCTCACGTTAGGAAGATGATTAAAGTTTCATGGTACGGAAAGATCAGACGTAGCAAAATGATAATAAACATAATACTGTTCCTAAAGCGACAATGCCTCTCTGAGATGGTAAAGTATGATACAATACAGGCGGAGGAGAAACAGGCGCAGAACATGATAAAACTACACTGAGATGACCAAAGGCATGGGATAGCCATAAGGACATATACAGATGGCGTCAGTGTAGCCTACACAAAGTGTAAAAGTGCAGTGCATTAGTGGACCTGTCATTGGCACTCAGGTCGTTGATGTGAAAAGTGATTATAACCATATGACCGGAATTAACAGATTTTTAACGTGGTATGGCAGTTGGAGTTAGACACATGGACATTCCATTTCAGAAACTGTTAGGGAATTGAGTGTTCCCAAATGCACAGTGTGAGCAGCGCGCCAAGAATACCGAATGTCAAGCATTACTTCGCATCATGGACAACGCAGTGGCCGACCGCCTTCACTTAACGACCGAGAGCATCGGCGTTTGCGCAGAGTGCTAAGTGCTAACAGACACTCAACATTGCGTCAAATAACCACAGAAATCAATTTGAAATGTACTGCGATCTTATTCGTTATTATGGTGAGCAGAAATTTGGCGTTAATGGACTACGGTAGCACACTACCGGTGCGAATGCCTTTGTTAACGGCACGACATATTGTGACGTGATGATGATGTTTGGTGCATGCGGCGCTCAACTGCATGGTCATCAGAGCCCGTACAAAGTCCCAATTTTTACACAGTCGAATTTTTACGCAATCCAATCTAGCCACTGTCACTAATGATGATGATGAGGATATGACGAGGACAACGCAAACACCCAGTCTCCGGGCACATAGATATTATTGTGGGGAAGGCGTAACGAAGACTGCGCTTTGTTGGCAGAACTCGTAAAAGATTCGACAAACCCACTAAAGAGACAGCCTACATTACACTTGTCCGTCCTCTGCTGGAATATTGGTGCACGGTGTGGGATCCTTACTACGTAGGATTCACGGAGGACATCGAAAAAGTGCAAAGAAAGGCCACTCGTTTCGTGTTATCGCGCAATAGGGGTGAGAGTGTCACTGATATGATACGCGAGTTGGAGTGCAGTTACTGAAAAAAAAAAGGCGGTTTTCTTTGCGGCGAGATCAATTTACGAACTTTCAATCACCCACTTTCTCTTGAGAATGCGAAAATATTTTGTTGAGACCCACCTATGTAGGGAGAAATGATCATCATAATGTAATAAGAGAAACCAGAGCAGGAAAGGAAAGATTTAGGTGTTCTTTTTTCCCACGCGCCATTCGAGAGTTGAATGGTGAGAAGTATTATGAAAATGGTTCGATGAACCCTCTGCCAAGCACTCAAATGTGAAATGCAGAGTAACGATGTAGATGTAGATGCGGAGAAAAATCTCCAACCCGGCCTGGAATCGAACCCGGAAGCCCGTGCTCCAGAGGAAGCAACACTAGCCACTAGACGACGAGTTGCGGACGATATATTGTGTAACCTACACTTGACGCCTAGAACATGACTATAAATTCTTATATTACAGCCACAATGCTATTTCCATGTGCTAATGATCAGGAAATACGTAACGATATTGATATTTCTGAGACTATGTTCCTGACCATATATTGAATGAACTTTCAACACATTACGTTTTTAGGAAGCGTCCTGGGACCTCTGCTGTTCCTGATCTATATAAATGACCTGGGTGACAATCTGAGCAGTTCCCTTAGGTTGTTCGCAGATGATGCTGTAATTTACCGTCTAGTAAGGTCATCCGAAGACCAGTATCAGTTGTAAAGCGATTTAGAAAAGATTGCTGTATGGTCTGACAGGTGGCAGCTGACGCTAAATAACGAAAAGTGTGAGGTGATCCACATGAGTTCCAAAAGAAATCCATTGGAATTCGATTACTCGATAAGTAGTGCAATTCTCAAGGCTGTCAATTGAACTAAGTACCTGGGTGTTAAAATTACGAACAACTTCAGTTGGAACGACCACATAGATTAAATTGTGGGGAAGGCGAGGCAAAGGTTGCGTTTCATTGGCAGAACACTTAGAAGATGTAACAAGTCCCCTAAAGAGACAGCTTACACAACACTCGTTCGTCCTCTGTTAGAATATTGCTGCGCGGTGTGGGATCCTTACCAGGTAGGATTGACGGAGGACATCGAAAGGGTGCAAAAAAGGGCAGCTCGTTGTGTATTATCACGTAATAGGGGAGAGAGTGTGGAAATATGATACGGGAGTTGGGATGGAAGTCATTAAAGCAAAGACGTTTTTCGTCGTGGCGAGATCTATTTACGAAATTTCAGTCACCAACTTTCTCTTCCGAAAGCGAAAATATTTTGTTGAGCACAAGCTACATAGGTAGGAATGATCATCAAAATGAAATAAGAGAAATCAGAGCTCGAACAGAAAGGTTTAGGTGTTCGTTTTCCCCGCGCGCTGTTCGGGAGTGGAATAGTAGAGAGATAGTATGATTGTGGTTCGATGAACCCTCTGCCAAGCACTTAAATGTGAATTGCAGAGTCATCATGTAGATGTAGATGTAGGAACGTGACAGTAATGCTTTATCTCACCAATCACCATTTTAGACGGAGCAGAAAGTGATGCATCATATTCTTCACTAGAAAAATGTTACTGGTATTTTTGCTGCTTAAAAAAATGCTTTTTAATGAATACTACGTACCTGAGCTTCGATTTCTAAAAACAAGTAGCAAACCAAGCATGAATTTTATGTCCGAGGAGAAAAGGTATTCAGAAATATTTCCTAGTTCACGTAAATTATGCTCACTTTTCGATCCTTACTACGACAAATGATCATTAATCAAAGACACCACAACAGTACTACGTTATTTGAAAGCCGACTGGTCGTATCAAAAGCTCATGTTGATCCAACAGTTCGGCTGGCTGAACTTCTTTACGTTGGAGTCCGCTGAGTATTTTAAATCACTGAGAAAGTCTGCAGCATTAGAAATTGATAGGTTAAACCCAGAAATACGCATTGTACCCATACAACAATATTCACCAAGGATACGTCTAGAAAGCTTGGCCGTAGCTTTGCACAATACCGAGCAGGTAGTTTACTTCACGTGTACTGCTAAAAGCGCATATTATTTAGAAATATAATACTATTATTTTGACTATATTTGACACATTTGTCCAGAGACAGTTGGCAACTGTATTGATATTTAAAACAATTTTCATTCATTATTCTGTCTCAGTTGCTCATATTAATTAAACATTGTTCTTCCTTATCAGTTGCACATTTTTAATAAAAATCATTATGCAAGAGAGTGAAGAACAAATGAGAAATGCTTAAATCATTCTGAGCTGTGGACATGCCACTTCACTGTAATCTTCTTCTTCAAACAAATGTTAGGCTGAGTAGCAACACAGCATTTGAGGCTGACTGCGCTGCCTTGTGTTAAATGTGTTTTCTGAACTCATTTACTTTATCTACTGCTCTTTATATGTGACACTACAATTAATTCTTATTGTGTGTAATTTTATCCTATTTCACGTTACCCACAGTATCAACTGTAACATGGAAATTTTTTAGTATTGTGCTCGTACTCTTTCCTTTGTTTGGGGGGAAGAGACCAAACAGCGAGGTCATCGGTCTCATCGGAGTAGGGAAGGATGGGAAAGGAAGTCGGCCGTGCCCTTTCAAAGGAACCATTCCGGCATTTGCATGGAACGATTTAGGGAAATCACGGGAAACCTAAATCAGGATGGCTGGACGCTGGATTAACCGTTGTCCTCCCGAATGCGAGTCCAGTGTGCTAACCACTGCGCCACCTCGCTTGGTCGCTCGTTCTCTCAATGGTTCTCTTTCCGTGAATGCACCAATTTCAGTATGTATAGGAGATCTTAAGAACCACATACCTATTTGCTGATTTTCGTTCTGGATTTATTGGCTTTTATCGTGGCTTAAGTAATCACTACTGACGCGTAAAGAAGTATGTGGCTCGATCCTCTCACGAACGCAAGTTTTCTACATTCTGGATTTTAATCTTCCGAGCAATTACTTTTGTTTGGCTTTTAGTATACCACTTTATATTTTTTCATAGATTAGGACTAATTTCTATATTTCGCATCGCGAGATTTTTTTTAGATCCTTGTGCAGGTAGTATGTCATGGGTATCTGAAACAGCATGTTTCCTTTTCGTCATCCGTACACGTACGTATTCCAAGGTTCAGCAGACACACAACACCCTTGCTTTTTTCTTTATTTAGCTGTAAATGTTTTGTAGAAGTTTTGTAAATATAATACTGTTTACGTTTTATGTAAGAGGCTGCTGCAATTTGATGTGAGTGAGAGTCTCCGTTTTCCTTTTCTGTTAGACATCGTCGCAGGCTTTTTGAAAATCTTCTACTGTAACAACTCGTGCAACACATAACATATTTTGTAAACGGTTTTTAAGTCACCAGTCAGGAAACAACGCTTCCTTATACGATACAAGTTAGAAGACAACAACCACCCAATGTGACAATGTAGCCTTAGAACGAACCGATACAAAATAGTCTGTTAGATGATCACTGTCTTAAAATAATGTTGAACTGTAGCTGTGAGTGTGTCACGGCCAAAGACACTTGTACACATTACTTTGCTTAAATGCAACATGGCAGCCACGATATGTTTCTAGAATGTGTAAGAAAACTGTTTAAGACTTTCCTTTCACATAAATCTTCTCACAGATGTTCCATAATACGCTACAAAAAGAAATCAGAGGTTTAAACTCTTATAGGAGGAACTATGACCGTTCTGCTACATAAGTTAAAAACGCTAGTGTAATCTGAAAATTGAGATGCTCATAATAAAATTGATTCTTCCTTATTTTCACTTATGCATTACTTATTTATTTCATTCGCAGGAGAATAAAATACCACGGCATAAATTACATCATGTGTATAATCCGTAGTCTACTTACGAGCTACGCTAGTAGTCGTTGGGTGGAAACTCATGTTATATGTGTTTACAGAAATGTTATTAGCAGTAGTGAACTGACTATCAGCATTTATGTTCCCACACAGTGTTGTGTAACCACGTACTGTAAGTCTACTCTCAAACTCACGCTAAACATCGGATTCTCAGGACAATAAGCGGCGCTTTTTGGTGCTACACATGTCAGCATGGACTACAGAGAGACGTGTAGAACGTGACGGGCAATGGATTTCGGGAATATTGTAGAATATCAATACTGCCAATTTGCTGTAAGGAATTTGCTGTAAATAGTTTTCATCCTACTCATAATTTTCTGCAGGAACAAGAAATCACACTAAATATACCGAATTGCTTATAGTCTGTGAAAGTCATCCAGTGGTCTGGTATAAATACACGCTCGTGCTTCAGTTACTGAACACAGTTAGTGCGTGCTTCAGTTACTGAACACAGTTAGTGATATAAGTTTTGGAGCTACAAAATGTTCATAAGCCTTATTCAGGTAGAGACTGATCAAAACTTTCTCCTAACCACGGTATTTGCGGACAGTACGACAGTATAAAGAACAATGGAAAACATTTTCCCCCATCCACCAATCGTATCACACGAAATGCGTCACATTACACGCGTCACGTTGCCGTTTACGCTTATTAAAAAACTTATTCGCTGCAATAGTTTAATCATCTGCGAGCCAAGCACCATAGATAGAATAGCCCTTAGAATAAGGGCAGTATTTTGGTGTGATGACGACTGTGATGTTCAACACTACACAACCTTAAATTGCTAGCAACAATGTCAGTTGTTATATATATTTGATTGTTCGTGAGTCAGACAGTATATGCCCCAGACTGCAGCTGGATGACTTTCATTTCTTATTGTAATATGAATGTCATCTAATTCCACTCTGATGCAAATTAATTCTTATTCTCAGTTTAAATGGCTTCGTTCCTGCGATTCCAATAATGATGGAAATTTTAAATATTCTTTTTCCATTCGACAAGGTGAGTGGTGATTCAGGTGAAACCTAACAACAGAGAGGACGGTGGGTGTTGGGATTACTGTTAGCTCAGTCTAAACCTAAAATGACTTGAACACACTGGACCAAAATCTGGTCATCCCCAGAAGACATCAGGATAATAATATTTAACACCGATATTAGTCTCGATTATGGCCTCAGCTCTGAGACATAGAGTCCACAAGTTTTTCCAGTACGGCATATCCAGATGAGGCCACTTACTGATCCCACAGAGACTCAAAAATATAGATTGCCACTTTGGACCAGCTGTTCCAAATACCTCCAAGCATTTTCTGTGGGAATCCATGGGATTGTATAGTGTACCTCTCAAGGTGCGATAAAGTGCATGAGGAGACAGCTGTTGTGATCTTGTGAAGCGGAAATGTGCACACCACACTTATCTTGAAGACGTATAGGAAACGGCAATATTCGAACAGCGAGAACGTAGAAATCAACATCCTCGTTCATATTCACAGTAATGCAAAATGTGATGTTTAGGAAGGAAGAAGTAGAGAGGTTTCTGTGACTGGTGGCACTCCCCAGTTCGCTCCTTGCCAGTTTCCTCAGAAGGACGATGGTGACCTGCTTTCGCCGCTAGGGGCAGTGAAATAAGATTCGGAATTACTTATTTATTTGCATGGATTATAATCAGTGTCTTGACTAAATGTTGACATCAGCTGTCGATGTCTGTCGAGCAGTCGTGTAGTAAGTGGCTTTTAGCCGGCTATAGGTAGCTAAACCCAGCCAGCTGCAGCTATGACGTTTCGTCGTCTGCAGTGGCTCCGGCGCTGCGGTACCGTGACGCTACGGCGGTGAGGGAAGGCGGCGCACATGTTGGACTGACACATGCTGATTTGCGAGGTTCTGTGTTCCTCCCGCTCAGCGCCATTCTTCTTCGTCCATTAACCGGTGACGACAGTTTCCACTTAGACGTGTTGTAAAACGTATTGGCCAGTCATTCGGGTAAGCCCTGGTCACTTTACCAAAGTATCAAAGACGATGGTGTCATTCCATCGGATGAGAGGAAAGACCCCTGGATCCACCCAACTGCGACAGCGTCGGTCTGTGGTGTTGAACCTTGCTACTGGCCATCTCTCTCAGTAGTAGTTATGGTTGTTGTTGTTCAGTAACATGCAGGAAATCTACAACAGTTTTTCCAGATGTCACTTTACTGTGCTAATGGAATCTAGCGTGAACATTATGTGTGCCATTGATCAGTCTGACTGACTAAAACCTGGGGCGTTTTGGAGCAAAGCTGTGACTTGTCATTACTGTATATATCTTGCCATTAGGAATGGATCAGTGATTCTCATCCTGCCATGCTTGCTTGACGTAGCGTAAGACTGATTTGTGAAAGCTCTTGGTATGTGATGTTGCATTAGCAATAGCACTTATTTGATCATATAACAAAGGTGACATGATCCTGTCTAGCTGCTCTGCCCCACTACATTTCTGGTGAAGTTTGCTGTCTGGTTCGCTAGTAGCTCCAATGTTCTATTTTCCCTGATCCAATCTGGGTGGTGAAATGTTATTCTTTGTGGCCACCTATTGTCGACCAGCTGTAACATAAGCGAAATAGGTTCACTCTGGCACATGGGCAAGGGTAGGATGCAACAATAAAAAGTCACGTTAAACACGACCAAAGTATTACGAAGCATACTCCGACATGAACCTTCGCACAATGTGGGCCAAACGCATCATTTGGCGATCGGGTTACTCATCGCCGTGCACCATTTAAAAAGAGTAAAAATCACTACTTGTACATTACATGCATACAGTCAGCTATTGTGCACAGTCTACATTGTACAGCCCATTCTAGACTTGCAACTACATGTCCTTCTGTGAGCAATGGCCTTTTACAAGGTATCCGTCTCCAAATATAAACTGCATGCTTCTCCTCCTACGGTGCTCCATTAGAAAGTGGTAGAGGTGGACTTACACATGGGCAGCAGTAACTACAGATGCGTTTGAAACAGATTAGCAGGCATAAGCGGTATCTTCCATATCCACTTTCAGCTTTTACTTGTGGCGAGTGGTATACAATTCCTTGTTGATAATCACAAGCATGGCGTTCTTTGTTGGTACACCAGCATGTTAGGCAGCTTCATTCATGGTATGTATTGTGAGCAGATGAAACTACGTTTGTCTGGTCATAACTGTAATTTCTTTCATTGGTAAGGGAGAAGGTTCTTCAAACTATAGCACATGCAAATTAGTTCAATTTATTACTTAAATAAATAAAGGATTTCTTTAACTTTGGCGCACTTATTTGCACACAGCATTGCCTTATAATTTACAACTCTCATTGATCAGCAAATCAACACTTGATGCAGTAATGAACTACATATTCTCTTGAGGTCTACTGGACAATCTTTACTGAAGCACAACTTCATCACAGCGCTGAACAACTCGTTGGTCATACACTATGTTGTCACAAACTGAGGGAGCTCTTGCATGCCTGATACTGTATTGACCTCCGGAGAGTGGGTATTGCTGTGTTGTTGTCTTCAAGAGTGCTTCCATACATCGTTGCGGACTGTAGCGAGTCTTCGATAACGCCTATGGTATGGATAAGTGTTACTCATTTTGACGTACACACATTCTAATACGGTAATTCCTATATGGTGTCCGGTTGCATCTACACGTCGACTAACATGTTCTGCTGGTTCTATAAAACTGGCAGTAACGTAAATACCAGAAGTAATTTTCACTCTGTAACCTAGTGTGCACTGATATGATTTTCCTGGCAGACTATACCTGTATGCTGGAACAGAATGTGAGTACGGGAACTTTGTCTTTCATGTGCAACATCTCTATAAAACGACCTACCTACACAAGACCCACGACACGTCCTCACACTGTTGCTTTCCCCTCTAGCTGATCTACTGTCCTTCGAAGTTCACTGAAGTTCTCTTGCCAAATCACAGGACCAGGACTCCCCGGGAAAGAACTCTGCAATTATGCAGCGGACCGCCTGTGAGGCCATGGAGCGAAATGGTTCAAATGGCTCTGAGTATTATGGGACTTAACATCTGAGGTCATCAGTCACCTCGAAATTAGAACTACTTAAACCTGACTAACCTAAGGACATCACACACATCCATGCCCAAAGCAGGATTCGAATCTGCGACCGTAGTGGTGGCGCGGTTCCAGACTGAAGCGCCTCGAACCACTCGGCCACAGCGACCTGCGCCAAGGAGCAGGAGGTGAGCAATGACGGTAGTAAAGCAATTGCCTACGAAATGCAATGCAGCTAAGTTCGACTCCTAGATCAGCATACACAATTACTAATTTATTTACACGATTTACATCAGTGACTGAAGTTGAAAGAAACATAAAAAAAAGAAGAAAAGCACCTGCTTTTAGATATTCAGTATCCTTAGCGTCCACATCTCGTGGTCTGGTGAGTAGCGTTGCTGCCTCTGTATCACGGGGCCCCGGGTTGGATTCCCGGCCGGGTTGGGGATTTTCTCTGCCTGGGGACTGGATGTTTGTGTTGTTCTCATAACTGCATCATCATCATCATTATCATTTATGACAGTGGTAAGACCGTACTGTCTAAAAATTGGACTGTATAAAATTTGGGACTTGTACGGGTGCTGATGATCTTTCAGTTGACTGCCCCACAAACCAAACCAACTCCAGAGCGACTTCTGTAATCTTTTAAGGGGTCGAATAATTTATTTCTGGGTGAGCTTATCCGCCAGGATTTGCGTAGTTTTCGTGTGCAGCTTGCAGGACTATCACTCCTGGAAGAAAGGAAGTTAGACAGGAGAACTTTTGTGAACCTTAGAGAGCAGAGGCGAGGTACTGGCGCAAGTGACGCTGTAGGGATGGGTTGTTCATTGTGACTGGATAGCCAAATTGACACAGCACTTGCCCACAAAATGGAATGGACATAGGTTCGATTCCCAGTCCCGCATGTATAATCAATAATTCACTTCCATGACTTACGTCAGTGAAGGAATTTGAAAAATCCACCTGGTAGATATTCAGTGTATAGCACTCCAACGTGATCGTTTAATGGGGTGGATTATTCCATGCCAAGTGCGTTTATCTGCTAGCTTTCCTATAGAATGTTGCGTGTTATAAAAAAAATATTCTAAAAAGCATTGGTGCGATACATAAAAATTGGAAAACTCGTCGTCTAGGTGCGATTACCTTTATTATCTCAAAATAACAGATTATCTGTTGAGTGATACAACGACTCATTTCGAAAATGCCATTCCTATTGGTTCTTTCACAATATTCCCCTCTACAAGCAGAACGAGCTGGACGCAGCCTTTCCACGGCACATCCTCTCTAGAAGGTGTCTAGGTAAGATCCCGGCTATGCACATTTCTCCGCCGCTCTTCGTGTTGTTTCGAAATTCCATTTCAGAGACGTACACCTGCCACGGCTGGAGTGCTCAGCCCCGTGTATAGGAATGGAGCTGGCTCTGGAGTGGCCTACAATTTACGAGCAGAACAGCGGAAGAGCGGAGGGTTTTGCTGGAGGGTGAGGCGGGAGTACAGCCAGCCGGCGCGACCTGCTGTGGGCGGCGGACCAACGGAAAGGGAGGCGGGAAATTCGCCCCCTACTCCGCCCCTTCTCCGCGGACAACGGCGCCGCTTATCCGACGGCTTCACGCCTCCAGCGCCGCCCCCGGACACTTCAATTTCGTTTGCCGTTGTTATTCTTTCACCGTATCCTACCTGACTGCCCTCGCCCGCACTAAATCGAGACTGTGTGAGCAACGGAGGGTGGGTTCCTACGTGGCCGGTCAAACGGCAGCATGTAAAATTTTCAGTGCGCACTAAACGACGCAAAAAGTTGTGCTGAACCCATCGCTAACCATGTCGTTCTTTGTAAGAATCAATGCTTCATGAAGCCAATAACTTTACTTTTACCTATTGTGACGCCAGGTTTAGGAATATCATAATTGATAGAGAAAGTGGCACAGGCGAATGTATACGGATGCAGAGGCAAAAGCACTGCAGTAATCATCCGTCTACAAACGAGGCATTTGCAAGTTAATGTGAAAGTGAAGTTACGAGCTGTCACTGACTTCAGTATGAGGTATAAGCCCACTTACAGTAAATAAGCACTGACGGAAGAAATATCGCAACATCGACAAGAAGTTCTGCGACACACACGAAAGTTGGTAGGCGTGTTACTGCATCTGAAAGATGATGTGTATTTTGATTTCGCTCCAGTCGCATAACGGTGGCGCTAGTAGTGCCACTATGAGGGTGCAGATTAGGTTTGCTTTAAATACACACGGTAACGTTTAAAAAATCAAGGTGAGAGGAAGCGCAAAATGTAGGTCAATTCTTACAAAGAAGAAAACAGCAACCAGCCACTATTAATACTGCTATTTATTTAGGTAAATAGCTCCGTTACCGGTTTCGAACTGGCAAGTTCATCATCAGATGGCTGTTCACATGATTTTCAAGATACACTTTACATTATCGTCCGTTTTCGATTTTTGTTATTCCACTGTGGCGAACTATTTTTGGTCTCTTGTTGCCCTACGGTAGAAAACAGTGTTAGAATCGTCCTATGTGAAAATAACTAGCCTCTGAACGATGAATTACAACGTAAATAAATATGTGAGGTGATGGGTTATGGTACTTACGTCGAAAATTCCGCGCGATTTTGTTGCGAAGTTGCAGCATTGTATTTTCCGAATATTCCTAAATATATCCAGCACTTATGTAATTTTTACATCACAATATTGTGCAAAGCACCACACACACACACACACACACACACACACACACACACCAAAAAGAATTTGCCACATGTGAAGTTATCACAAAGATTGCAGATTTACAAACAAAACAGTGTCATAGACGTTCTCTCTCAGAGACATCACAACATACAGGTTACTTTGATTACACAGAATGTCTGTTTTTAAAAAATAACATAAATTAATTAAAATTAAAACACAAAGATAAACCTTACATTATGAGCATATAATATTACAAGTGAAGTTGACAGATGTGGTAACCAGCTTGTATGAATGCTACTTATATGGTATTATCTAAATACTGTGTTATATACAAGGAGCAACATAGAGGTGAGATAAAATGAATAATATG
Organism: Schistocerca piceifrons; assembly: GCF_021461385.2. Classification (NCBI taxonomy): domain Eukaryota; kingdom Metazoa; phylum Arthropoda; class Insecta; order Orthoptera; family Acrididae; genus Schistocerca; species Schistocerca piceifrons. The sequence goes on from NC_060143.1 coordinate 440,107,126, forward strand.
ACAGTAACAATTGTATTAACATCTATCTATGGTGCACTGAGATTTTGAATCAAGTATAGTAGCAGCAAATTTTATTTACAAGGCTCGAGGTAGCATTACAAGTATTTATATTACAAAGAATACCACATTCAGTGAGCATTAATTACAAATAAATTCGGAAAATGTGATGGCCAGTTGTATGAATGTTACTTATATGGAGAAATTGGCAAGTGCACCCAATTTTGAGATGGAATCGCCGACACGACGTAACAATGACTGGTATGCGACTCGCCGTCATGATGATTTTGACTATAAGCTGTTCATTACTACACGTAAATTCAAAACATTTAAGAATTCTTGCAACAACATTCATTCAGAAGCATTGCTCAATTCTCTCATTGTTTTCCTCCCCACTGGTCATTACAGCACTGATTGGAATTAATGTGTGGCTACTCAGAGAATGAACAAGCTGTAAGAATGCGATCGGTCATTCACGATTGTCACAGTGAAGGAGAATTTTATGACGCCTTCCTCTCAGCATATTGATCTCATGCTACCCAACATCACGTAAAACATAGTATCATAATGATGGGACATTTCGAACAATCGGAATTTTCAAGTCTTGTCAAATATTTGGAACCATAGAGCCACTCAGAACTCATCTGCATTTGCTTAATCAAATTGCCTGTACATTTGAGACATATTATTTTGGCAGGACGTTGCAAAGACGACATTGAAGCTTTTCAGGGACTCTTACAAGAATTGTAAACTGACACTGACAATCGCGGGACGTGTAAACAGGAACACAACAATTACAGGTCACATTCGTCACAATTCCGCGATGACAGAAGTAATAACTGGACACGACAAGGCTATTTTTACAACGCAAGTCGTGACCAAAACAGACACCACCTGTATGACAACCGTTGGCAGAGTAATAATAATTACAGGGAAACATCACCTCTCCACAGTAACGACTATGACAGCGACAGTCAGAGAAACAGACAATATGGGAACCAAAATAATTATTATCAAGGGAGACAGAATAACTTCAGATGCAACGGTGCACCGCGCAGTTACGATTCCGGGAGGAATTCTCCACCACGTAACCGACAAGAAAGAAACTATGGAAACTACTGACATGACGACGATATAATCATAACGACAGGCCTGAATTTCATCAGAACTGGCGGGATTCAAACAGGACAGGGCCCTCTCGGTAAGGTGAATTTGTAGAAGTTAGGTCTCCAATCCCAATGACGATGCGCGACAACAAATAGACAGTAGACAATGATTCACACCCCTGACTGGGACAAAACATACTTACGAAGCTGACGACGCAGCTGCCGTGGCTATTAATCACGTAAAAATGGAAGACATTAGTGACATCTTACTCCAGGAACACGACGTAGAACAGAACAACATTGCATATCCTGTAATTCACATTACAGTAAATGATGTAAAATTTACGGCAGTACTTGACTCTGGCAGTCCTATTTCAGTAAATAGTGAAACAGCTTTTAGCAAACGCAACATATCGAACGATTGCCCCACACTTCCGTAACGTAAGATTAAATTACAAGGTGTCATTTTTGGAAAAAGTGTAGATGTACGCCAGCAAACTAACTTAGAATTCTTTTGTCATAACCACGGATTCTGTATGAACTTTCTTATTGTTCCATTATTGTCGACGGAAATTATATGGAGAGTAGACTTTTTGAATGAACACAAAGCAATCTTAAACTTTCACGGTGCTGAAATAAGTTTAGAGAAAGAAGGAAAGTCAATACCTTTGGAATTTGAAGACTGGCTCTCAAACCATGGCGAGGAAATTAATCGGCCTTACCTCTTGTTAGACTACAGTTCGGAACATCTACAACTACATTTATACTCCGCAAGCCACCCAACGGTGTGTGTCGCAGGGAACTTCACGTGCCACTCTCATGCCTCCCTTTCCTGTTCCAGTCGCGTATCGTTCGCGGGAAGAACGACTGCCGGAAAGTCTCCGTGCGCGCTCGAATCTCTCTAATTTTACATTCGTGATCTCCTCGGGATGTATAAGTAGGGGGAAGCAATATATTCGATACCTCATCCAGAAACGCTCCCTCTCGAAACCTGGACAGCAAGCTACACGGCGATGCAGAGCGCCTCTCTTGCAGAGTCTGCCACTTGAGTTTGCTAAACATCTCCATAACGCTATCACGGTTACCAAATAACCGTGCGACGAAACGCGCCGCTCTTCTTTGGATCTTCTCTATCTCCTCTGTCAACCCGACCTGGTACGGATCCCATACTGGTGAGCAATAATCAAGTATAGGTCGAACGAGTGTTTTGTAAGCCACCTCCTTTGATGATGGACTACATTTTCCAAGGACTCTCCCAATGAATTTCAACCTGACACCCACCTTACCAACAATTAATTTTATATGATCATTCCACTTCAAATCGTTCCGCACGCATATTCCCAGATATTTTACAGAAGTAACTGCTATCAGTGTTTGTTCCGCTATCATTCGACATAGCTTGACACTAACAATCACTCTGCAAGAATTGACAGGGATGATATCGCCGGCGTATTTGATACTAATAAGTTAATTCAGAATAAAATCCAAACGATAGAGAATAGTAATGACATTGAGAGGCAGAACCGTTTTGAGATTTTACAAGCACATTCCACAGTTTTTACTCAAAAAACAGTAACAGTGAAGGGATTCAATAACAATTTCTTGTTCGTGAGCATACTAAATTTTGTGTTAGAACACACGTAATTCCGGCGCGTTATAGGGACCGTGTTAGAACAGAAATACAATCTATGCTTGACGAGGGCATTATTGAGCCTGCAGTAAGCTCATACAACAATCCATTACTTGTTGTTGAGAAGAAAAATGGATCGATCAGGCTTGTCTTGGATTCGAGACAAATCAATACCGTTTTTTATCAATTTCGGAACCTTCCTTTTGGTTTGAACATTTCTTCCATATTACCTGAGTTCTTAAAACGTCACATCGCCTTATATGTTGACGATATTCTAATAGCATAAGCCTCATGGGAACAACGTAATCGCATCCTCAGCGTTGTGTTACGTGTTTTTGCAGAATCTGGAATTACAGTTAACTTGGTAAAGTTTGAATTCGGTGCGTCAAAGGTAAAGTTTTTGGGACACATTATATCTTCTGAAGGCATTCAGCCGGATCCTGAAAAGTTAAAAGCAATCAGAGTCATTCCAGTTTCACCCACAAAAAAAAGTCCGCAGTTCTCTAGGTCTCATAAATTTTTACGTCGTTTTCTGAATATGCAAATTCTAGTTACACCAAAACTTTGTTCTCTCTCTGGAAAAAATACTATTGGGAACTGGGACGAACTAGCACAGTTGGAATTCAAATCTTTGGAAGAAGTGCTACTTAACGCGCCAATACTAGCTCACTGCCGGCCGTTGTGGCCAAGCGGTTCTAGGCGCGTCAGTCTGGAACCGCGAGCCCGCTACGGTCGCAGGTTCGAATCCTGCCTCGGGCATGGATGTGTGTGATGTCTTTAGGTTAGTTAGGTTTAAGTAGTTCTAAGTTCTAGGGGACAGATGACCTCAAATGTTAAGTCCCATAGTGCTCAGAGCCATTTTTGAACTAGCTCGTCCAGATCTGTCACAAGATTTCTGCCTTAGCACGGATTCTTCTACAGTCGGTCTTGCTGCCCATTTATTTCAAGAAGCCATAGAAAATGACACTACTGTTCAGAAAATCATTGCTTTATCTAGCTGCGTGCTAACAAAATCTGAAAAGAATAATTCTGGCACTGAATTAGAAGCTTTAACTATCGTTTGGACATTTAACAAATTCCGTTTCTTTTTTTCCGGTAAACACGTAAAAGTATAAAGTGATCATCGTGCATTACAATTTCTTATGTCTTCAAAATTAAATCATGACAGGTTAAAATGTTGGGCATTATTTCTGCAAGAATTTCACTTCACAATAGTCTACATTCCTGGCAAAGAGAACATTGTTGCAGACACACTGTCACGTGCACCGGCTGGGCTTGAGGAAGTACACAGAAGGCATCCTCGAGAAAAATTTCAGTATCCTTTACATTTAGAAAGTTGCCTTTGAAAGCTTCATCACCACATCTTTCAAGGACATTGCTCATGAACAAGATAAAGATCCGATTTGGAAAGACATTAAAAGTAAATGGCATGAAAAGACACACACACACACACACACACACACACACACACACACACACACACAGATTCGGCATTATTATCTGGTTAGAAACAACGTATTCTTCAAGTGTTGCACTGTTGGTGACCATTTATGGGTACTTTGCATTCCTGACGATTTTGTTAATAAGCTCATTTGGTACATTTATTTCAGCTACGCACATTTTCGTCCACCAAAATGTTATCATAGTCTTCGGATGACTTGTTATTTTAACAATATGGAAAAGGGAATTTGGGGAGTCTTCTCTATTTGTAAACTTTGTCAAAAACCTAAACCATCTACCATCTCACATCGTGCGCCGTTGTTTCCTATCATTCCTTCTAAATTAAAAGAATTTTCTGCTGTTGATCTCTTGGGACACCTTGTCAGAACATCGACTGGATTTTCGTACATTGTAGTAGCTGTTGAACTTACTTCAAAATTAGTTCCTTTCACTCCGTTACGTAAAGCCACTCCACGGTCTGTGTCCAATGCCTTTGTTAAAAATTTATTACGTGAAGGTGGCCGTGTTGCTAAAGTCATTTCAGATAACGGACCACAATTCAGGTCTGCTGTTTGGTCACGCATCCTTCGGAATCATAAAATCATACCTGTTTTTATTTCTTTGTACACACCACATTGTAAGCAGTCTGAACGGATTATGAAAGAAATCAATAAGCTTTTCTGACTTTATTGTCACAGAAAGAATCAGTATTGGGACAGATATTTACACTTATTTCAAAACATGCTCAATGTAATGCCTCATGACTCCACTGCTTTACCACCTATTCTTGTACTGAAGAATGAAGAACCACCAAATTGAATCAGAGAGCTTGTACCTTTTCCGAATACACCTAAACTTCGACACAAAGACATACTTCATTTGGTTATTAAAAATATAAATTCTGTTGCAGACAAAAGGAGAGAACTACACGGTAAAGCAAATGCAAAGAAACTATACATTAGTCAGAAAGTTCTCATTAAAACTCAATCATTGTCACATAAGAAGAAACACTTGAGTCACAAATTCTTTCTGATTTACAATGGACCTTACAGAATCTGAAGTATACCACACGATAATTGCGTTCTAGGAAGAGTAAAGGTTTACACCACATTTCAAATGTAAAACCATTCAGTGAGAGATAATCTGATTTTTAACTTAGTCTTGCCATAAAATTTTTCACTTCACATTACTAGTACGCTTTGTCACACTTAGAAACTGTTAAAATGCAACAATGTTTTAAAGTTAACTATCCAGTCAAGATCATAGGGAACTTATTTAGACAGTAATTACGAATGCATTTTTGTAGTGAACAGACGACACAGTGTTATTGTGTGTGCATTCTTGCTTGTTCGTTTCAACATTACGTAACGACTATAGGGCTTACTTAGAACATATACTGCTAATGAGATTTTAATGGAACATTCCGGTCTACTTGAAAAGACATTCTGAATTTAAAGTAATATCTGAGAGATAACAGATGACACTGTTGTTAGTTTATTTGTCAGCTACACAATTACATCTCGTCGCTATTAATGAGTAACACAATTTACATTATTGCTTTTGCGCTGTATCTGTTTTTTTATCTGCACAATGTTTCTACCCTCTTCTGGAAAGTAAAACAGGTTTCAGTAGTAACTTTTGTGGTATAGCCACAATGAGACAGCCTTTTTCGTAGCACAACAATACGTTACAGTATAATACTTTCTTGATCACGGCAATAATTCTATACGCATAGCATTTTACTTTTGTTTATTACGAGGTAAGTACAGAACTCGTCTTATGGACGACGATAATTACGACACTTGGCCCATTTTTACCGTTAAGTAATGACAGAGATTATCTTACAATAAGAAGCAGAGTTTAGCGCTACAGTACACGCATTTGAGTGATTAGTTTTTGTGCTTGGAACATTTGTAGAAAGATTCTAGAATTACAAAGATACAAAGAAAGTTTTCGGCGATACATTTCATTCCATTGGTGTAATTTGTAACACCTGAGGGTATGATTACATTAATCCTCAGGGGGTTCACGCCTGCTTTGTGTACCAAGCGTGTGGCAAGCGCTAGGAGCCGTAGCTAATATGGTATTTGCTTATACAACTTTACACATCGGTACCATATTTCTCTAACATCGAATTACACAGCTATCTGATCATTTAACTGACGGAGACAAACATTTTTTTTGCTTTGTCAGTGAAAGATGTTTATGCAGTTACACAGTTGGATAATTTCACACTTACGAAAATGTATTTTGTGTGTACTTTGTAAACTCTTCGTATTTTTTCAGAATCATTGTGATACCATGTGAGCTTTGAATGATGTATTTGGTATGGGATCATGATTTTTGAAGTATGTTTGAGGTAGATGACTTTATTGAAACGAGCATAGAGCATTTTTCTAAAGGTTTTGAGATTATTGAAGAAAGCTACAACGTTTTTGAGATTTGACTGAGGTGTTACGATGGTATTTTTTACGACGACAATGTGTATTAAGCTGTTGAGGTATTTTTATGATAAATAAGCTGATGCTATATGAGGAATTTGATTATGTTTCGTATTTATCATGATGAAATATTGAAGAAGTGTTGACGAATATGGATATGTGTAATAAGGTAAGGAATAATGAGTAGTGGTTAGGGACTCTGATTTGTGAAAAAGGATGTTGGAAACCCTGCTATTCGTCAGATTTCATTTCTACACATTTCCATTCTAAATTTGCAACGTGTGGATATTTTATTTTATTTTATATGAGACTGTCAGTGTAGTGGAAACTGCTGTCGGAAATGTTTCAGTAAGGGAGGTAAGTGACCTCGATGTAATGCACTGTAGGTGCCCACCTGCACGACAGTGGCCTGGAAAAATGCCATTGGAGAAAAAAGAGGCCATTAACCTCGCTATTGACATTTCTTTGTAGAAAGTACTGCAAATACGACACACTCATACCTGAAACATATAATTACACTTTGAAGCTCTTAATTGCTGATATTTACTTAAATGCCATATGGCTAGTGAATGATGTGTCATGCTTTGGTTTATATATATATATATATATATATATATATATATATATATATATATGCTCATTCTGTTTAATATCTAGTTTCTAGCCGCACTGCAGCATTGCTTAAAATAAAATTTATTAGATGTACTAATATCACTATTTTCTGTCTACAGATCCAATAAATAATGATTTTATGATCTACTTTCTTAAAAAAGGGAGCACAAAAAGACATTTCCCTTCACAGAAATTGCATAAATAAATTTTTCAACGACGTGGTAACTTACTTAGTAGAGTAAGTTGTGATGCATCACTCTAGCGTTAAGATGTGACATAGGTATTAGACATTTCCTATCATTACTGCAGTATTTTTTCGGCTTGAGCTTTGTCATGTTTAGATATAAGTTATTGCATTTGCTGCTGCTGTTTGTCAGGCATCGTCCTACTGAGTTTTACATTGTATTAAGCCAGTTTTAAAGCTGAATTGTTTTTCTTGGTGCTGCACATTGGCTCATATTAGTTGTAATGTTGCATTTGCTCTGCTAATTTAGATATTCTGCTGCTTGCTTTTCCAGTTTGCTTTTTTTGTCATTGCTGTTTGTATTAATTGTTTTGTGCTGCTGCATTGCCTTGTTTCTAGTATATATATCTGAGCTCAGTAGACTGAATTTATCTTAAGAGGGGGTAGGCTACATAAGAGAATGAGTTGTGATGAATTGGAAGAAATGCAATGACAAGGTATGAGAAAAAGGTTTAGCCAAAAAGTAGTGTACAATGATGAATAATAATTGTAAAAGAGGATATGAACAAAACAGTAATGTTTGGCGACAACAGGTTTAGATAGTTTTTTTGTTTTTTTTTTTGCGGAAGAAAATGTTGAAATAAGAGGAAAGAGCTATGGAATGAAGTCTTGGGATGGTCTGTAGTACGAAATGTCACACTGAAAACAAATCTTTTGTGTTATTACGCTAAGTGTTTGTGCACCCTTGTTTATTTGTGTTCTTCCTGTCTTTATGTGTTTATCTGATAAGAGTTATGTTTTAGAATTTTTCTAACACTCAGCTACATTCACTATGATGAGGAATACTTTTATCCTCAAATATAATTTGCATTAATAATATGTTATTTGCTTTGCAAAGATGTTTATACATTATTTATTCTGTTCTGTTTTAATGCTCGTGTGTGAAGTTAATGTTTCGAAAGCTATTCTCATGTTTTATCTATTTACTTATGTCATAATTCCTTTAACACTGATGTATAAGTTTATTTCTATTCTTTTGTAAAGCCTGTATTATTACAAATGTTATCTGTATTGTTATGTTCTTTAATGATGTTTTGTTTACATTTGTAATTGGATTCTCATGTCGTAAATTTGTAATTGTATAGACACCAGTTTTTCAAATTAAGTTTCACTTCAATGCACACATTTCTGTTGGTCATAGTATGTGCATAAAATGTGAGAAAAAAAGGACTGTTAGTGCTCGCACGTGTGTTGATAATTCGGCAAGGGACTGATCAACAGCATTGCTGGCGCTAAGGACATTCCAAAACATTTTGTGATTGCACAAGTGGTGGCTCATGGACTTGTTATATTATCAGCAAGACCCTTCGATGGTGATTGTACACCTGCACTGTCGCAACAGATGGCTGCTGGCCATCTATACAAAGACCCACCAATACCATAATCTCTACAAGAAGTACTGTGGGTCTGCTCTGTGACGACCTACCTATTAATATTCTTCAAAAACTTCGACTGACTCTGCTGTGGGTTGTGGGTTTGCTCTGTTGTGGCCCATTACCTGTCTGCATGTCAAGAGTCATCACTGTCTTTCCGCTGGAAGGCCAACACTACTTCTTCGAGACTGCATGGAAATCAACTACTTGTGTGTGTGTATTTTCTTTTACCGATCAGACTTTGTGCAATATAAATACTACTGTGATGAATCATCAGGACTGTCTTCATGGACAGTGGACAATTTTTGCTTTTGACCAACAGTGTATCAATAAGTGCGTGCATTTGATATATTTGTTATCTTTAATATAAAAAAAATTAACAAATATATATTGGCCATTGCCCAAAACCAATTTTTAGTGGGGAGCATGGTGGCTATGTAAGTGGGCTGTTTAGGTTTTTATGTTGGTAGCGCCACTCAGCGCTCTGTATGAAAATCACTGACTGTGCTGTGTGTATTCTGTGGCTGGTTGGACTCATTGTTTGAATATTATCTTGTGTACTGTTGGGCAGTTATATGTGAACAGCATATGGTGTTGCGTAGTTGGAGGTGAGCTGCCAGCAGTGGTGGATGTGGAGAGAGAGATACCAGAGTTTTCAGCAGAAGATATGGACGTGTGTCCATCAGAAAAAGGAAATTTGTTTATTGGGATATCACAAAATATTATATATATTATATATAATACATATTATTACTTTTGAACACTATTAAGTTAAATACATTGTTTTTTCACTATCAAAATATTTCATTTGTTAACTATGCCCATGAGTAGTTAGTGCCTTCAGTAGTTAGAATCTTTTATTTAGCTGGCAGTATGGGCGCTCTCTGTATTGCAGTTGTTCGAGTAACGAAGATTTTTGTGAGGTAAGTGATTCATGAAAGGTAAAGGTTATTGCTAGTCACGGCCATTCTTTTGTAGGGATTATTGAAAGTCAGATTGCGTTGCGCTAAAATATTGTCTGTCAGTTTAGTGATGATAAGAACAAGTACAGAGAAAACTGTCTGAGTACGTTGAGTTTTGGTCATGTGTTTGTAAATCAAGCAACGTAAGAGGTTTACCAGCACAGTAATTCATAATTCTTGTAAGGGGACGTTTCAAATATTCAAGGCCACACCATCAACCGATAGGTCATGCCCACCATCTTCTGGGAGTTGGAGGAGTTGTCCTCTTGGATGCTCTCTCTCATGATGCAACGATCAATGCTGAAGTTTAGTGAAACTGAAGGAACGACTTCAGAGTCTTCGTCGCCATAAAAATGCAAATGCAAACGTGCTTCTCCTTTCTCATGACTACACTCAAGGATGTCCAAGCGAGAGAAGCTCACAAAACCTCAATGGACTGTTCTTCCTAATAGCCCTGCAGCCCAGGTCTCGCACCATCCGACTTCCATTTGTTTGACCCAATGAAGGATGCACTCCACGGGAAGCAGTACGTGGATGTTAGAGAGGTTACTGGTGCAGCAGGGACGTTGGCTCCGACGACGACCAGCAATTGTACCATGTGGGCTTACAAGCCCTCAGACAATCGTGGCGTAAGATCTTCCCATTTAACTGAGATTACATTGGAGAAAAAAGTTTCGTAGCCAAAAGAATGAAGAATAAAGTGGTGTTCTCGAAACCTGAATAAAACCAACTTGCTTTCAGAAAAAGACAATGCTAATTTACTTATTGCACGCCCTTCATATATGCAAACTATGGGGCATCTACCTCTCCTGCTTCATTAATATTCTCGCCCTGTATGTTATGTAAATTCATTTTAGTTACCTCTAATGATGTTGCAGACGTCACATTCTGCTGCCCTACTGTACAATTCACATAAAGTCTCCTTGGTGACTCCCTCTTTAAAAGTACCCAAATACTCATCCTATTCTCATAATTACTAACCTTAACCTTTAATCTACGTAACTGAACATGAAAGAGCGCCTCACATATGTAAAACATTAACACAGTGTCTGCCCTACTCAACGTCGACTGTTTGCTCATTTCCAGCTGCTTAGGCAGCATCAGCTGAAACAGCTCACGTAGATTCGGCGAATCTGCAGCATTACTCGGCCACAGTGCTTGCCGAGACATCCCCCCCCCCCCCCCCCACTTCACCTCAAAATACCATCTCGTAGGCCAGCTCACGTTTGCCCAACAAACCAACACCCGACTTATCCGTAACAGCCATTCCTTCAGTATGTCACATGACGCACAAGACGCTATTACCGGATAAACGCTATCACCATACTACGTCAAGGGGTAACGATAGCACAGGGTAGAGCGACGCTCTGCTACCAGAAAGTGGTGAGGATTTGGGTCGGAGTGTAGTCTGGATGGGGGTTATCCGACAGTGGACTTTTAATGAAGCTTAGATTTATTAACCAACAATTTAGAATACCATGGGAGACACTTCTACTCAACATCGTAAGTCTATTAATATCAGATTAACAATAATATCAGGAACCAAAAATTTTATATGTCCCGCAATGCTGAGGTAATAATACATCCAATGATGGCCATGAGAATATTCAATGGGAATTAACCCCGAGATATGTATGGAAATCATATGTATCAAACAATAACACTTCAGCCAACATACCAGTTTTACAAATACGACACAGAAGTAATACAGCAAGAAACTTCGCTAATCTAACCCCTTTTCACCAATGCCTAACCCATGTTTCAGATGGATAAAATAGGAGGCAACAACAACATACAATGGAAACTTGTGCTAAGATACGTTTGGTCATTATTATATATATAAAACAACTCTGACATATTCAATTTATAAATGGAAGACACAAATATAACTTACTTATATTATCTACGCAAAACCACATCCCAGATGGGTAACATGAGTAATCAACACGATCTACATGGCCAATAAACTGGCATATAATTCACAAAGCAACTGCGTATGCTAACCGTAGACACAGAGTACTTCTCTCTCATAGACGGTGACACTGCAGTGGCCTCGTCATATTTTCGAAATGAAGAACAGTTATTCTACCTCGGTGTCTCTATGCTTTTGAAATTCAAAATCAATTTTGAAACATTTCAGACACATCATTGCCTCGACGTGCTTCTTCACTTATCACGAAACTATGGAGACCCTAATTTCGACTCTCCAGGCTCACCACGACCCCACCGTTTCAACCACTCGGTACAGATCACTCTTAGGCGCTACTGTAGGCCGTCTTAAGGGAAAGCCTCCTTTGCCTTTCTGCCCTGCCACAACTTGCCGTTCCTTCTGGACGCAGGAAGGGAAACACTATCTGCCGCCACAGATAAATTATGTTCTCGTTACATCTGGTCACACCTACGCTGGCTCATTACTTTCTGTTTCTATACTGCTGCCCTCCTCGGTGTTCTCTGCTTCTCCAGGGTCTCACTGCTATGGTCTGCATCAGCGTACTCCATTCCACTGCAGCACTGTCAGATGGTCACCAACAAAACATCCGAAGCTGAACGCTATGCAGGGACAGCGGTAAACCTACGGCTTATCCGCCGTTGGCCACAGCAGTTCCTGTGTTTAGCCCACGCTGTGGCCGTTTCCGTCCCGTACCGGCGAATTCCTAACGCTCTACCAACCCACTTCTCGCCGTCACATAGCAGGCGTTGAGCGAAAACTGCGGTGCTTGTCGCATAGCAGATCATGAGCAGCGCAAACGCGAACTGCTAGACAGATGGAATTCAAATATGATGTGAAATGGCAATTTCATGGCTCTAAATGTAACACTTGGATATACGACTCTATTTCTCTGGCGCAACTTAACAACAAATGTTCCATACAAGTGCTCTTAATCTTTCATCTTCTATAGTGACCAGGCACAATAGGAGTAATACCCGAAAAATTAGTACAGCTATCATATTCGAAATAAGTTTGATCCACAATCCATTCCCGATCAATAATTAGGAATTGGCGAGCAAGACAAGAATATTTTTATTGAAATGAAACTATACGACTCCTGAGACCTTTACCGTTTACCGTTGGCACAGTGGCTTTTGTGTTGTTTTTCAATATGCATGTTGTGTTCTGTTCTGTACGTCAAGTGGTACGCTTTAATTGTGTGTACACGTGTAGTTCGTTAAGCTGTATGATTTGTAACCACATATACGTATAGTTAAACGTCAAATGACGCCACACACACACGAAAGTGACAACAGAGCTTACCACGGGCAACTTTTTTTTATAGAATTGTTATTTGAAAGTTTAATGACCACAATATGAAACACGTAAAGAGCGGTGTAAATCAAAGTACTATCTCGTGTGTTAACGTATATCTTAGGCTCGTTTTGCATTGCAGTTTCATTGGGATAAATACTGATTTAATTTCATTGGTTCGCTTAGAGATATATTATTGCGTTGCACATTGCTGTTTGATCATTCCCGAGTAAGTTAATTTTTGTGGATTTACATAGCTGAGAGAAAAGTTACCTGTTATGCAGCAACTATAATAATTTAATGAAAATTGGTATTAATTTGTGCAAACAGATTGAAATGACACTGAAGTTAAATAATATAGTTAAAATGCAAACTTTGTAAGTTATTTCCACAGATTTGTGGCGTTTGATAGTGGCTATATTCAAATAAAACGGTGGGGCCGTGCATACGCCGACGGCAATCGATCATTGGCTCGCGCTGTATTGAGTGTTCAAGTACTCTGAAAAAATAAGTTATTAATTTCCTAACTGGTAGGGATGCTGAAGATATACAAATAAAGGTTTTAAGAGCAAATAAGAATATATTTGTAACCAAAATCCGTCATAAGCACACTTACAACGCTTCTCACGTCCATCCTCACCGAAGATAAAGACCAGAGCAAGTAATTACGTAAAATCATTCAAACGTTCAAATGTGTGTGAATTTGTAAGGGATCAAACTGCTGAGGTCATCGAGTCCTAGGCTTACACACTACTTAAACTACGTTAAATGAACATATGCTAAGAACAACACACACACTCTTGCCCGTGGGAGGACTCGAACCTCCGACTGGAAGGGCCACGCAGTCAGTGACATGGTGCCTCTAACCACGCGGCCACTCTGCGTGGCCATAAAAATCATTCGTCTGTTTCACCGTTACTAACATTTTTAACATAGAACAAAGAATGATATGCGAAACAGATCGATGTTGTTTTTAAATTCGTTGAATGCCTCCCTCCTCAGTCCAAATTCTCATTCACTCCTCAGCCTACTTCCATTTACCGAACGCCTTAGCAGAGGCTCTCCAGTTGTATTAGAACAGTGCCTCAGCAATTACCGAAATTGGGGAAACCTAGGCATAGGTGCTTTAATCAATCGAAACTATATGATTCCGGAGAGCTTCTCAAGTATGAAATATCTGTGATGTATACATTGAAAATTTTTGCTAAGCCCGGGATTCCTACCCGAATCTCCTGCTCACTAGGCAGAGAGCTGACCGCTACACCACCAGATCACAGAGGCTGTGCACCACTGCAGCTGTGCAAAGCGTCTGTGCCAAGATGGTGTTTGGCACATTTGCCTAGTTTGCGGGGAACTTAGTTTCGAATCCTTTGTACAAATTTTCATTCGTCACTTCAGTCGAGATATGTACATCATAAATTTGCGGTCATGATTAATATTTGTCGTACACTAGTTCCCAAAAGAAGTGGAGAAACCTGGTGACACGGTTAAACATCAATTTAACTTCGTACACCTATACACCATCACCAAGTATGTAAATATTTTGAGCTGCAGATCTCAGTGAACGCTAGAGCAGTCAACTGTGTGTTAATTTTAAACGAGTTGTGTATATCACCTCAGGTATGAAAGTGATTGGAGCCGCAAGTCTGGGTGGCAGCTAGAGCAGTCTCCAGAGTGCTAATTTAGAAACGTGTTGTGTACATCACATCAGGAACCAGCGCCACGGGGGTTGGCTGCGCCGTCTGTTGTGTCTTATCATGGTTCGCGAGACTCCCCCGTCGAAGGTTCGGGTCCTCCCTCGGGCACGGGCGTGTGCGTTGTCCTTAGCATCAGTTAGTTTAAGTTACATTAAGTAGTGTGTAAGCCTAGGTACCGATGACCTCGGCAGCTTAGTCCCATAGCAGCTTACCACAAATTTCTATTTCTCAGTTATCAGCCGTGTTGACAATGTCTTACATTACAAACAGCTATACGCTCTCGAGGATTGGAGTATTTGTGGTAGCCAAAAAAGTCACTGAGAGAATAAACTCACTTTTGGCGATGGTACTCTTTGTTGATATAGAATCCCTGACAATGGATTGTGAATAATTTTTACTATGGCTTCAGTTACAGGAATAGAAAGACCAGTAGTCGGAGTAGATCTAATTATATTATTGCACGATAGCTCTTACTGAATTAGAGAAATAAGTTTACGTAATATGTGAATCGTAATATTTTGCGAATAGGAAGTCGAAAACGCTTGTTTTGTTAATGAGAACTATCGTATACATACTTATCCATAGCGAGCAATTTCATCATATTAAGAACTCTCGAAATTTCTGCTTCACGTTTACGCAAACGCACGATTAGACATTCATCTCTGCGGCTTTATCGATCGTAGCCTGCACGCGGTCCGGAAGTAAACTTACTAATATTTTCTCCCCCCAAATCTTAGACGATTACATTCGTACATCACAGACTGTGCTAAGAGTGTTAAACGCATGTCTAACGAGAGAAATAAACTTAAATGAGCTTTTCAGGAGAGCGGCGTGCAATAACAGCGGCGCAGAGCGCGAACGCTAAGCTGGCCGTCGCTATCATTTTATCGTTACGGTGACTGTATGACCTACATCACACTAGTCAACGTATTACAGTAGGCATAGATGGACAAGGCTGAATGCTTAGACCCATTCACAGGCAGTCCGCCACTGGTAGCTGAGTGGTCAGGACGACGGAATACCATGCCTACCGGTTCGATTCCCGGCTGGGTCGGAGGTTTTCTCCTCTCAGGGACTGCGTTTTGTGTTGTCCTTATTAACATCATTTCAAGTCGCCGAAGTGGCGTCAAGCCGAAAAATTTGCACCAGGCGAACGGTCTACCCGACGGGAAGCCCTAGCCACACGACATTTATTTCATTCAAAGGCACACCTCATTAAGGAGGAAAACTTCATTGTGAAGCACATTAGCATTTAACTCAACCTTCAAGTAACATTTATTTCAACTTTACCATTTTAAGTTTAATACTGATAGAAGTAAATTTCAATTTAAATTTCTCTTCTTTATTTTTCTGTCGCCATATGAAACTAGGTCTAGTAGGGTTTGGCCATGAACAGAGTCATACGTTTAATGACTCCAGGGAAAGACGCAGAGATACCGAATTCACCGGTGAGACTGCATTATCAGCGCCTATCGAGTTCGAAATGTGATTTATTGCGGGTCTCGATTTGGCTGGCTGGTCGAATCGTGCAATATTCGGGTTTGTGGGGCATTTGTTTGTGACAGTGTCCTGATGTGGGACTGCTTGGCTACGTGATGGCATGCGTAAACATTAACGAGCTTGCAGTGACTAGGTCTGACGACAAGGAACGGTCGCAGTATTGTGGACCAAGTATACTGAACCACTTGCCACCGAGCGGGCTGGCGCAGTGGTTAAACACTGGACTCGCATTCGGGAGGACGACGGTTCAATCCCGCGTCCGTCCATCCTGATTTAGGTTTTCCGTGATTTCCCTAAATCGCTACAGGCAAATGCCGGGATGGTTCCTCTGAAAGGGCACGGCCGACTTCCTTCCCAATCCTTCCCTAATCCGATGAGACCGATGACCACGCTGTCCGGTCTCCTTCCCCAAACCAACCAACCAACCACTTGCCATGTTGGCTGCCACCCAATAACAAGTAAACGGCGTACTGTAAAATTCTGTCTCATCCCATATCATCGGTCAGAGACTGACAGCAGCCTATGGAACTGCCGTCACATACATAGTAATGTCGTTAATATTAAAACACAGTCCGCCCCCGGTAGCAGAATGTCAATCCTAAGGGCCTGGGTTCGATTCCTGGCCGTGTCAGATTTTCTCCGTTCAGGGACTGGCCGTTGTGTTGTCCCAATGATCATAATTTCATCCTCATCGACGCGCAAGTCGCCGAAGTGGCGTCAAATCGAAAGACTTGCATCCGGTGATCGGTCTACCCGACGGGAGGCCCTAGTCACAAGTGGTGATAAATGACTGGTGATAAATGGTGTTCAGTGACGAATCACAGCTCACTACTTCAGAATACCATCGTTCAATAGAATTGCCGTGACCTAGTAAGAGGTTCTATCCGTTAGATCTTCGGGAGAGGTGCAGCAATGTGAAGAGGCCTCGGCATGACTTAAGGTCATTTCTAACTGACGGGACTCTGGTGACGCAATATTGTTGTATTCCAGTGGACAACAAGATCCCCGCATCACTTCAGACTCGTCTCGATCCCAGTTCCAGTATCCAGAATATCAAAGACCGATTGTAACAGTTGTTAGCCTCGTTGTCTGTGCAGAAGCTACAACGGCTTCATAACACTAGTCACTATGACATTGCATCAAGCCTGAACTTGTTCGGGATGGACATCATATGGGCAATGTATCCTCTCCTGAGACACACTGCCCCACAACTGTTGCAACTGGCCTTTGAAATCGCGGAGACCTCATGAGTCTACACCAATATCATGCACATGGTTCTTAGGCACAGGTGCCATATATCGATGAGCATTTTGCTGTTGGAAAATACCATCATGACACTCTCGTATAATACGTAATACTAAGGCCGCAGGATGCCAGTGACGTACCACTGTGATGTGAGAGTTTCCTTAGTTACTACTATTCGTGTCCTGAATCAGTACATAATCACTCCTCACACCGTGAATCCAGAAACTGCATCGATGTGCCTGTGAAAATCATAGTAAGAATATGACGTCCGCCGGGTTAGAACCATATTAGCAGATGATGGTCATCCAGGGTGCAAAACCGTGATTCATCACCGGACACAAGGTGACACGACTGTTGTTGCGTTGTTAATGGCAGCATACTGGCGAGACAGTAATGCCCTAATTCAGCAACTGCTAGTGTCTGATTAATGGTGCATCATGATACAGAATGTTGCAAAAAGTCCATAGCTTGACCTAAGGTGGGACGCGAAGATATGAACGGGCTACTATGCGCTTCGTGCTCAATACGGCGATCATCCGTTGTGGTGGTCAGATGTGCTCCACCAGAAACCTGATGATGAGTATATGAGCTCACGTTTCCATACTGTCGAAATTGGGCTGCTGAATTCGAGCAGCCGCCCAAATGTGGAAACATAATGTTGGCCCTACCAAACTCTGTCAGGTGCTGAAAACGCCATCTCACTTGTGTACACTGTCTCCTCGTATCCTTCACAGTCGTTACTCAGCGCCCGGCACTGTTCGTGGTCTTTATGTACAGTAGGAGGCTTTGGAACAAAACTACATACCAACAGCACTGATGTACTCTGATATCTGTTCTTCCTATCACAAGGAACTGCAGCTCCAGTCATCTACATATCCGCCAACATCTGACCACATGTTTCACTTTGTTTATCAGGCTGTCCACAAACTTGTCATGTCACTGACGATCATATCCATTTAATCACAAATCACTCATCACGGACTGTATGTATATTACCATTCACTTTGTTTATCAGGCTGTCCAGAAACTTGTCATGTCACTGACAATCATATCCATTTAATCACAAATCACTCATCACGGACTGTATGTATATTACCATTCATCACTTAATGTCAATCTGGTTAATATCTAGAATAAGATTTTCACTCTGCAGCAGAGTGTGCTCTGATATGAAACATTCTACCAGATTAAAACATTGTGCCAGACCGAGAATCTAACTCGGGAACTTAGCCTTAGGCGGGCAAATGCTCTACGACCTCAGCTACGACACACGTCCCGTCATCACACTTTTACTTCTGCCAGTACCTCGTCTCCTACCTTATAGACGTTACAGAAGCTCACCTGCGAACCTGCGCACGTGAGCTTCTGTAATGTTTGGAAGGTAGGAGACGAGGTACTAGTAGAAGTAAAGGTGTGAGGAGGGGGCGTGAGTCGTGCTTGGGTAGCTCCGTTGGTAGAGCACTTGCCGGCAAAAGGCAAAGGTCCCGAGTTCGAGTCACGGTCCGGCACACAGTTTTAATCTGCCAGGAAGTTTCATATCAGAGGCTGTGGCTAAGGCATGTCTCCGCAATATCCTTTCTTTCAGGAGTGCTAGTTCTGCAAGGTTCGCAGGTGAGCTTCTGTAAGTTTGGAAGGTAGGAGACGAGGTACTGGTAGAAGTAAAGGTGTGCGGACGGGGCGTGAGTCGTGCTTGGGTAGTTCAGTTGGTAGAGCACTTGCCCGCGAGGGGGCAAATGTCCCGAGTTCGAGTCTTTATCCGGCACGCCGTTTTAATGATTAATATCTGTCTTCGCTGTTTTTTAACATGTCCTCTTGACTCATGGTGATTGCTGATGTTACTCTTCCTCTTGCAGCCGAACTAAGCACTTCGATACTTTCAGTTCTGATGGAACACAACAAAATTTTAAAAACTTGCATACCTGACAATATTACTTATAAAACAGTAGACAGGACAAGTGTGGCGCTGTGCTGAGTGCTGTGTCAGACCACTAATCCACAAATTTTCTGGAAAGCAATTTTTTTGTCTCTTATTGATTTTTTCCCCATGTACTACTAATGTGTGTATGTGAAATTCGAAAGTTACGCTCTGGTGTGAAGTCCAAGTTCAACCCTAGATTCATCTGTATCTGTCTGGGTATGGCATTTCCACGACACGCAATTGCGCATATTGTTAGTGTATGACTCTTTATAATTTTAAGATATATTTCATGTATGAAACAGGTCTGCATAGTATAAGGATAATACTTCTTAAGAATTACTTGTATGTGGTTCTGCGCCTGGAGATGAACGTGTAACAGTATTAAATTATCGACATTCTTCGACAAAAATATTTTCAGGAGTAACAAACACGTAGTTGAAATGAGAAAAATTGTCTTCAGCATCGTTTGAAAACGTCGCAATCGTACCGAGTTAACACGCTAACACAATTTATGTTAGGGAAGTAATGCAAACGAGCAGATCTTTCATAGTTTCTAGTTTCATGTTCTCTAGAGCAGGTTTTGTTTTATATTTATGCCATGGATTTTATGTTCAGCGCCTTGTTGAACGGATATAATAAACATTCCATGAATATAATGTTTTGCTTGACGACGCTATTTAAAGAAATATATATTGCTATTTCATTTTACTTCACTAGGTAACTCTATTCTGCATATAAAATTAAACAACCTGGCATTTCGATCACGTAACTGTTAATTAAAACAGCTATGGGTTCAAAATTATTATATTTCATAAACTTGCCAGTATACGAAGTTCGCCAAAGCAGCAGTAGCATTTAGTAAAATAAACAATAACTGACAAATGAATGTCCAATCCGACATGTCAAAAACTACCCTGAAATTTTTTGTGCAGTAATAATACACCAAACTAAAATCACTGTTAAAAGTATAGCAGCTAAGAAAAAGCGCAAGTTTTTTTTGTTTTTTGTTTTTTTTAAGAAAAAGATATTTCTTCATTTGCCAATTTGCCAAATTCATCAGTCGAGAGGTGGCTGGAGCTCTGCACACCCCTGACGTTTGCTGAAGCAGTCAGTGCTTGTTAAACACCGTGGAACCATGTCCTTAGTTGACGGCACAGTGGTTAACAGTGGTTAATACATTAACACAATTTATGTTAGGAAAGTGCTGCAAACGAGCAGCTCTTTCATAGTTTCCAGTTTCGTGTTCTCTGTTTATATAAATGATATGCCCTCTGCTGTTGTTGTTGTTGTTGTGGTCTTCAGTCCTGAGACTGGTTTGATGCAGCTCTCCATGCTACTCTATCCCGTGCAAGCTTCTTCATCTCCCAGTACCTACTGCAGCCTACATCCTTCTGAATCTGCTTAGTGTATTCATCTCTTGGTCTCCCTCTACGATTTTTACCCACCACGCTGCCCTCCAATACTAAATTGGTGATCCCTCGATGTCTCAGAACATGTCCTACCAATCGATCCCTTCTTCTAGTCAAGTTGTGCCACAAGCTCCTCTTCTCCCCAATTCTATTCAATACCTCCTCACTAGTTATGTGATCTACCCATCTAATCCTCGGCATTCTTCTGTAGCACCACATTTCGAAAGCTTCTATTCTCTTCTTGCCTAAACTATTTATTGTCCACATTTCACTTCAATACATGGCTACACTCCATACAAATACTTTCAGAAACGACTTCCTGACATTTAAATCTATTCTCGATGTTAACAAATTTCTCTTCTTCAGAAACGCTTTCCTTGCCATTGCCAGTCTACATTTTATATCCTCTCTACTTCGACCATCATCAGTTATTTTGCTCCCCAAATAGCAAAAACTCCTTTACTACTTTAAGTGTCTCATTTCCTAATCTAATTCCCTCAGCATCATCCGACTTAAATCGACTACATTCCATTATCCTCGTTTTGCTTTTGTTGATGTTCATCTTATACCCTCCTATCAAGACACTGTCCATTCCGTTCAACTGCTCTTCCAATTCCTTTGCTGTCTCTGACAGAATTACAATGTCATTGGTGAACCTCAACGTTTTTATTTCTTCTGCATGGATTTTAATACCTACTCGGAACTTTTGTTTTGTTTCCTTTATCGCTTGCTCAATATACAGATTGAATAACATCGGGGATAGGCTACAACCCTGTCTCACTCCCTTCCCAACTACTGCTTCTGTTTCATACCCCTCGACTCTTATAACTGCCATCTGATTTCTGTACAAATTGTAAAAAGCCTTTCGCTCCCTGTATTTTACCCCTGCCACCTTCAGAATTTGAAAGAGAGTATTCCAATCAACATTGTCAAAAGCTTTCTCCAAGTCTACAAATGCTAGAAACGTAGGTTTGCCTCTCCTTAATCTTTCTTCTAAGATAAGTCGTAGGGTTAGTATTCCCTCACGTGTTCCAACATATCTACGGAATCCAAACCGATCTTCCCCGAAGTCGGCTTCTATCAATTTTTCCATTCGCCTGTAAAGAATTCGCGTTAGTAATTTGCAGCTATGGCTTATTAAACTGATAGTTCGCTAATTTTCCACATCTGTCAACACCTGCTTTCTTTGGGATTGGAATTATTATATTCTTCTTGAAGTGTTAGGGTATTTCGCCTGTCTCATACATCTTGCTCACCAGACGGTAAAGTTTTGTCAGGACTGGCTCTCCCAAGGCTGTCAGTAGTTCTAATGGAATGTTGTCTACTCCGGGGGGTTTGTTTTGACTCAGGTCTTTCAGTGCTCTGTCAAACTCTTCACGCAGTATCATATTTCCCATTTCATCTTCATCTACATCCTCTTCCATTTCCATAATATTGTCCTCAAGAACGTCGCCATTGTATAGACCCTCTATATACTCCCTCCACCTTTCTGCTTTCCCTTCTTTGCTTTGAACTGGGTTTCCATCAAAGCTCTTGGTATTCACTCAAGTGGTTCTCCTTTCTTCAAAGGTCTCTTCAATTTTCCTGTAAGCAGTATCTATCTTACCCCAAGTGAGATAAGCCTCTACATCCTTACATTTGTCCTCTAGTCATACCTGTTTAGCCATTTTGCACTTCCTGTCGATCTCATTTTTGAGACGTTTGTATTCCTTTTTGCCTGCTTCATTTACTGAATTTTTATGTTTTCTCCTTTCATCAGTTAAATTCAATATTTCTTCTGTTACCCAAGGGTTTCTACTAGCCCTCGTCTTTTTACCTATTTGATCCTCTGCTGCCTTCACTATTTCATCCCTCTAAGCTACCCGTTCTTCTTCTACTGTATTTCTTTCCCCCAGTCCTGTCAATTGTTTCCTAATGCTCTCACTGAATCTCTGTACAACCTCTGGTTCCTTCAGTTTATCCAAGTCACATCTCCTTCAATTCCCGACTTTTTGCGGTTTCTTCAGTGTTAATCTACAGTTCATAACGAATAGATTGTGGTCAGAGTCCACATCTGCTCCTGGAAATGTCTTACAGTTTAAAACCTGGTTCCTAAATCCCCGTCTTACCATTATATAATCTATCTGATACCGTTTAGTATCTCCAGGGTTCTTCCATGTTACAACCTTCTTTCACGATTCTTGAACCAAGTGTTGGCTATGATTAAGTTATGCTCTGCGCAAACTCTTCACGCAGTATCATATCTCCCATTTCATCTTCATTTACATTCTCTTCCATTTCCATAATATTGTCCTCAAGAACGTCGCCATTGTATAGACCCTCTATATACTCCCTCCACCTTTCTGCTTTCCCTTCTTTGCTTTGAACTGGGTTTCCATCAAAGCTCTTGATATTCACGCAAGTTTTCTACCAGGCGACTTCCTCTTTCATTTCTTAGCCCCAATCCATATTCACCTACTATGTATCCTTCCCTCCCTTTTCCTACAGACGAATTCCAGTCACCCATGACTATTAAATTTTCGTCTCCCTTCACTACCTGAATAATTTATTTTATCTCATCATACATTTCATCAATATCTTCGTCATCTGCAGAGCTAGTTGGCATATAAACTTGTACTACTGTAGTAAGCGTGGGCTTCTTGTCTATCTAGGCCACAATAATGCGTTCACTATGCTGTTTGTAGTAGCATACCCGTACTCCTATTTTTTTATTCATTATTAAACCTACACCTGCATTACCCCTATTTGATTTTGTATTTATAACCCTGTATTCACCTGACCAAAAGTCTTGTTCCTCCTGCCACCCAACTTCACTAATTCCCACTATATCTAATTATAACCTATTCATTTCCCTTTTCAAATTTTCTAACCTACCTGCCCGATTAAGGGATCTGACATTCCACGCTCCGATCCGTAGAACGCCAGTTTTCTTTCTCCTGATAACGACGTACTCTTGACTAGTCCCCGTACGGAGATCCGAATGGGGGACTATCTTACCTCCGGAATATTTTACCCAAGAGGACGCCATCATCATTTAATCATACAGTAAAGCTGCATGCCCGCGGGAAAAATTACGGCTGTAGTTTCCCCTTGCTTTCAGCCGTACGCTGTACCAGAACAGCAAGGTCATTTTGGTTAGTGTTCCAAGGCCAGATCAGGCAATCATACAGACTGTTGCCCCTGCAACTACTGAAAAGGCTGCTGCTCCTCTTCAGGAACCACACGTTTGTCTGGCCTCTCAACAGATACCCCTCCGTTGTGGTTGCACCTACGGTACGGCTATCTGTATCGTTGAGGCACGCAAGCTTCCCCACCAACGGCAAGGTCCATGGTTCATATGCCCTCTAGTATTACGGATAACTCTAAAATATTTCTGTTTGCTCATGACACTAGCTTGGTAGTAAAGGATGTTGTGTGCTACATTGACTCAGCTTCAAATAGCGCAGTTCATGATCTAAGTTCATGGCTTGTAGAAAATAAACTAACGCTAAATCACAGCAAGACGCAGTTTTTAGAGTTTCTAACACAGAATTCAACAAAACCTGACGCTTTAATTTCATAGAATTGGCATATGACTAGGGAAAACGAACATTTCAAACCTCTAGGTGTTCAGATAGATAGTGGACTATCGTGGAAAGCCCACGTTCAGGATCTTGCTCAAAGACTTAATGCTGCCTTTTTTATTATGCGAACGGTATTTGAAATGAGTGATACTTTGACACGAAAATTAGTCTACTTTGCTTATTTTCATTTGCATATGTCGTATAGTATTACTTTCTGGGGTAATTCTTCCCATTCTAAAAGAATATTTTTGGCTCAGAAACGGGCAGTTCGGGTAAGAAGTGGTGTGAGTCCACGAACCTCTTGTCGACCCCTGTTCATGAGTCTGGGTATTTTGGCATTGGCCTCTCAATATATATATTCCTTACTCTCATTTCTAGTTACCAATATTAGCTTATTCCCAACAATAAGCAGCTTTCACTCGTTAATGATCGTCAGAAATCAAACCTGCATTTGGATCGGACTTCCTTAACTCTTGTGCAGAAAGGTGTGCAGTATACTGCTGCTTCCATTTTCAATAAGCTACCACTCGAATTCCAAAATCTGAACAGTAATCCACGCGCTTTCAAATCGAAGCTGAATAGTTTCCTAATGGGTCTCTCCTATTCTATCGAAGAGTTCCTTGAAAGAGTAAGCTTATTCTTACCGTATTGTCGATAGCGTTTACTTAAACTTATGGACTGACTTTTTTCAGGTTCACAAACATTTTACTTTTATCTGTTAATACTTTTATGTTGTAATTTCATGTACTAACACGTTCCACGACCTTGACGATTTGCTCCTCAGTTTGGTCCTACGGAACTTGACGTGTATATAAAAAAGAAGATAAATAACGTGGTACAACCTGATCTGTGAATTTGTTACCGTTGATGGTTTCTCTGACTGTGGTTCAGTGTTTCTATTCACTCGAATCTACAACTCATTTAATATCCACAATAATTAGCAATAGAATTTTGCAGTATCGGTAAGTGTTAACAACAGAGAGAAAACTAAATTAATATTCTTTGTAATAAATGCGTATGTGCTTGCTAATATCATCTGTATCTATACGGGTTCTAGAATTTCACAGTAACTGCGAGAAAACCTCACTTAACTATTTTCGAAAGAAGAAAGGAAGTCAATTGTGCAGTCGATGAATGCTACGACACATTACTATTTCCACAGTTTTATATTTGTATTCAGTAAACTTAAGGAAAATTGGGACTAAAAATTAAAAGGAAAAAGACTTTCCTTGTAAAAATCTTTTAATCGACACAACAAAATTTGCCAAAATTGGAGAGAATAATTTTCAACTTACATCCTAAATGTCTTCTTACCATTTGCAGAATATAATTCACAGCTTTTGTTGAATTCTTACCAAGGACATAATGACACCTCTTTCATCAGGAGGATGACGAAAAGACTGCTAATATAACTGGGATACCAGCTGGAACTAATACTGGTATTTAGGCTATCATTTAAAAATGTATTTCTACAGTGTAAAGCAATTTTCAGATATTTGTCTGACAACGTAATTTCCAATAGCTCGTTGTCACTTACGGGACAGTATGGTTAAACGTCAGTCATTTCGGCATTGTCAGTTTTCATCACTAGATTTAACGAATTTGATCAAGTATGTCTGGACGCCGCTTAACATTTTTTTCTGCAGAGGACTTCCATTGACTTGTTGAGTCCATGCTACGTAGGGTTGAAGTACTACGCCGTCGATAAGGAGGGCCGACACGATATTACGAGGTATGTTATGACTTTTGTCACCTCAGTGTAATATTAAGAACCTGATCAAAGAACAGAGATCGTACACATTCCGCCGACCCAATGTTTACGATTAGTAATGGTTTTTGACATTACATGTTACAACCAGACGTTTTATGTCCTGACTTCAGTACAACTCGGCAATCTCTAGATGTCAAAAAAAACGGAATTGTTTGTAATACAAGAAGTGTGTAATAATACAGGTTAGGTGATTTCCATTAAACATTAACATCAATGACAGCTGTGGACTCAACATGATCAAGATTATAATCAGTGAATAGCTAAGCAGTACAATAATAATATTTGTCACCTGTTTTTATATGTCTGTAAAACACAAAACCTATGTAAATTTTATCTAACTCAACTTCATTTTTTTGTATGATATAAAATAATTTTTTTATGATATAAGATAAAAATATAATTCAACGGCTTCAATTACAATTGTGCGTAGATAATTATCATGGATGAAGAATAAGAAAATCAATATTAAAGAGAAGTTCAATACAAACCATAACAGTAAACTGACTTCAATATGGCCTTCCAGAGGACATTTCGAAGCTGGGCCTTCTAGAGTTAATTATAATAATACGTTATTTAATTTTTGCGTCATGCAGAATTTGGTGATAGTCTCAGACTGGTTAACACACTTTTCGTGGCAACCATTTATTTAAACTTCTATGTTTCTTCAAATAATTGAATTTCTACCACCAGTGTAGTTGACGTAGCTTTTAGTCCTTGACTAAAGAGAATGCCGTTCATCAGAATTTAATATACGTTAATGTGGTACAGGTTTACGGACAGTAGTCCGAACATTACCGAAAACTAATCCACAACTAGAGTCTCACTGTAATCGCTCTGTACTAACTGAGAGGCGTCATTTGGCTCGAAACGAAAGACGGCCTCATACATATTCAACTGGTTTTAGTATCATCTGGATAATGTGTACTGTACTACACACTCGTTATGATAACGACTAACTTCAGGCCGCCGCAGGTAGTGCCCATGTTACTGCTGTCAGTTTGGATTACCAATAAATTTAAAATAATGAAACTGTTACGTGCGCAACACCAGAATAGAGTAGCAAATGGCTGTTTGCTCGCCACGGGAGCCCTTCTGC
The DNA here is from genome assembly GCF_021461385.2 of Schistocerca piceifrons. NCBI lineage: Eukaryota > Metazoa > Arthropoda > Insecta > Orthoptera > Acrididae > Schistocerca > Schistocerca piceifrons. Next base: position 440,134,374 of record NC_060143.1, read on the forward strand.
ACCATGTTGTGGCAGGGTGGCCACGGAAAATTTCACATGTTTTCACATGTGCCGTTAAACTTAAGGTGCATACACATGTTAACATTTGAAATAATATTTTTCTGCAACCCATAAACAGAAGCGATAATTCATAGAAGAGTAACAATATTTAAAACTTAGATCAAAAACTCGTCATTTAAAAAAACCACGCAATAGTGCCTCATGAAAATCAATATACACTACTGGTCACTAAAATTGCTACAACAAGAAGAAATGCAGATGATAAACGGGTATTCATTGGACAAATATATTATACTAGAACTGACATGTGATTACATTTTCACGCAATTTGGGTGCATAGATCCTGAGAAATCAGTACCCAGAACAACCACTTCCGGCCGTAATAACGGCCTTGATACGCCTGGGCATTGAGTCAAACAGAGCTTGGATGGCGGCCCGTACAGGACCTGCTACATGCGGTCGTGCATTATTCTGCTGAAACGTAGGGTTTCGCAAGGATTGAATGAAGGGTCGAGCCACGGGTCGTAACACATCTCAAATGTAACGTCCATTGTTCAAAGTGCCGTCAATGCGAACAAGAGGTGACAGAGACGTGTAACCAATGGCACCCCATACCATCACGCCAGGTGATACGCCAGTACGGCGATGACGAATACACGTTTCCAATGTGCGTTCACCGCGATGTCGCCAAACACGGATGCGACCATCATGATGCTGTGAACTGAACCTGGATTCATCCGAAACTATGACTTTTTGCCATTCGTGCACCCATGTTCGTCGTTGAGTACACCATCGCAGGAACTCCTGTCTGTGATGCAGCGTCAAGGGTAACCGCAGCCATGGTCTCCGAGCTGATAGTCCATGCTGCTGCAAGCGTCGTCGAACTGTTCGTGCAGATGGTTGTTGTCTTACAAACGTCCCCATCTGTTGACTCAGGGACAACTGTAGGATCCGTTACAGCCATGCGGATAAGATGCCTGTCATCTCGACTGCTAGTATACGAGGCCGTTGGGATCCAGCACGGCGTTCCGTATTATCCTCCTGAACCCACCAATTCCATATTCTGCTAACAATCACAGGATATCGACCAACGCGAGCAGCAATGTCGCAATACTATAAACCACAATCGCGACAGGCTACAATCCGACCTTTATCAAAGTTTGAAACGTGATGGTACGCAGTTCTCCTCCTTACACGAGGCATCACAACAACGTTTCACCAGGCAACGCCGGTCAACTGCTGTTTGTGTATGAGAAATCGGTTGGAAGCTTTTCTCATGTCAGCACGTTGTAGGAGTCGCCACCGGCGCCAACCTTGTGTGAATGCTCTTAGAAGGTAATCATTTGCATATCACAGCATCTTCTTCCAGTCGGTTTAATTTCGCGTCTGTAGTACGTCATCTTTGTCGTGCAGCGATTTTAATGGCCAGTAGTGTACATTAGCAAAAGAAATGCCTGCTGCACTCGTGGAACAAAAGCATATGAAGTATTTGAGACTGAAAAACCAGCGCAGAAATTTACTTTTTCATTCGTCTGTTGTAATGATTCTTTGGACTTACCTTTTTCAGTGACATGTGTGACGTATTTTTAGCGGCTACTACTTCGTTTGGTACAGACTCCAAACAAGTAAAATTTCCATTTTTTCTAAGTTGGCGCGTCATCAATAACAGTTTAAAGGTAGGTGTCTGTACGTACTGTGCCACGGCAACAGATGCTGGGCTAAAACAATAGTGAAAGAAACACAAATTTTTAAAGACCGGATATCGTTACGAGGGGTTCTCAGCACTAATATTACTGTCAGGGGCATGAAAGTGTCTGCCGAGCTTCATATTAGTCTAGAGTAGGCCTGCTCACCGATCTGGCCGTCTGAGCTGGCTCGTTCTCAAACCACAGTAGTGAACCACCTGCCGGCTAACCACGAGTGGTAGGGGTTGGGGTGCGGAAGTTACGGATGATGATGATATTTGGTTTTTGGGGCGCTCATCAACGTAGTTATTAGAGCCCGTGCAAGTTCCAAAACTTTAAATTCCAGTTCAGCACTTTCCGGGAACTGGCGGAAACACAGTACCTTCTTTTTTCTTCTACATGCCATATATTTCAGAACTGGAAATGTTACACAAAAGTTTGCTTTCATAATTATTCACGTGGGTTTAAGTCGTACCCTGGATCTAAATTACATAGCACAGATTCCGATATAAATCAAGTTTTACATCCGCAGTATACTGACACGAGCTGACAAAAGAAGGTAGTCCCGCACGAGGAACTGTAGTCAACGAGTCTGTTGCACAGCCGCTAATGATAGTTCTACGGAGATGTTCCGCTTCACGGTAATTGATTAAAGTCTTTCATGTTAAATTTATTCAATGAAAATAATTAAATTAATTTTTATTGATCAAGCGTAGATTAGGGACAGCTAGGTAGGAAACATGATAGTTCTTCAGATTCATGCAACCTTACAGTAATTGTCGTTTTCTGAAGAAATTTAACTGACATCAATTTGTGACTGTTTTAGTCATGCAGTCAACATAAAAGTGCTACGTCAATGAACAGTTATTTCACTTTTCACTAAAGTGTTAATGTCTGTTACTTCTGTCCGCAGCTCGTGGTCGTGCGGTAGCGTTCTCGCTTCCCGCGCCCGGGTTCCCGGGTGCGATTCCCGGCGGGGTTAGGGATTTTCTCTGTCTCGTGATGACTGGGTGTTGTGTGATGTCCTTAGGTTAGTTAAGTTTAAGTAGTTCTAAGTTCTAGGGGACTGATGACCATAGCTGTCAAGTCCCATAGTGCTCAGAGCCATTTGAGCCATCTGTTACCTCTTTGTAAACACTGCTAATCCGAAGACAAGCGTCTAAGTTGAAATCTGTTGGCGGACTTCTGTGAGTCGATTTCGTTTTCTTCATTTCGGAAAAGTTGCTCGCACATGTGGGTCCAAACGTCGACATAATCGCATCTAAAAGCTTGTAAGTCGGGTAAATGTGTGTTGAGGAAAAATTTTAGGGAAATATACGAGATTTATTTTGTCATGAGATGTATCGCACAAATGCCTGTCGCATGTTGGCCTGTAAGTGCTAACTATACCTAGGTCTTCTGCACTGTTTGCAGATTGATGTTGGCGTGTCTGATCTTCGCTTCCACGTTCATTACCACGCCATAGTGCTGATCTTCATCGGTTTGAAATCAGATACTCCAAGCACAGGGCCGTATATGCACTACGGCGAACCTAACACACGATCATTGCACTTCCCCTCCTCTACAAAACGATATATGGCCGCCACACGTCACCGTGAGAGCTTGCTATCTACGCGACTTCTGGAAGGGATTGGTCTAGGGCATACGGCACACATTACCACAAAAATCGTTCTGCTGAAACATTCATGGTATAGAAGACAAGGCCGAACCCATTGTAAACCAGAGATATGCCATAAGTGGCTTCTGCGACGCATCGCCATAGTATGACCGAGAGGTGTGGAATGGGTATGGCTATCTATGAAACTACTAATTTTGGATATCTCTTGCTATGTTTACTCGCAACAGAAAAAAATTCTTATCAGCTCCGACAAAAGCTTGTCAAACAATGGCCTCATACTGCAGTGGTACGTACAGTAACACACAGTCGACGATTTTGAAAGTAAAATTAACATCGATCAGTATTATGATGCACATCTTGTACCGTACGCACTGGGGAGACTGTAGACTATAGCCGTGACCACTAAACATTTCATAACAGTAAGTTAGCACGTTGGCCCCTAACTTCTGCCCCGCAATGGATCTCCAGTAATTGGTCATTGTACTCGCACAAACTGAGTACCCCATTACGTGGCATGGCAATTTTACTATCTGCTGTATGCGATGGAACGGCCCCCTAGTCGCAGGATCCATGTCCGAGTAATATTAATACAACGACCAACAATAGAATTTACTCGCAGTGAGATCAGAAAATAAGGAAATGTATTTGCGCTGTCACCAACTATGGGACAAGGGGCAGGAATCTTGGTTCTTCGTGGAGTAACAGAAGAACTCCGAAGACACCCAATCTGATAATAGATTAGTAAACCAAAATCTTTTAGGTGCTCTCCCGGTACAAAAGATCTCTACAGGATAACGGTAACGGCTCTTAGACTTATAGTTAGCATTCTCAGGGTGAAGGGGCTACGGACGACATTAAGCGTCTTGTCCATCTCATGCTGACTGTGGTCGACGTTAAACCTGCCAACTATCCGAAAGTGCTTAATTCCAGCAGATGTGTTCGCTGCGCCAGCTTACTTCCTTCAGACCCATACACTGCGTTTTAACACGCACAAAATGCAACGAATTTAAATGCATCCAATCCCACTTGTGGGACAAGTTGTTAGTTGGTCAGTAATTGTTCCTGTACAGGAGTGCCACATACCAAATTTATTACGAACAATTTAATCGGTACATTATCGGCATGACGTAATGTGCAAATACAAAATGTGTTCAACACATTATCTCCTCAATGGAGTAAACTGCACAAAAGCTTTGTTTCAAATAATTTAGATTACGAGTGATGCTAGATACTGTTCAAGACCACGATTGCACTGTAGATATTCAAAGCAAACGTCTTGAAACAGGGGTGGGTTTCAAATCAATATTACCTGTCGTGGTCAAATATTCGAAACGTTGTCACTGATTACCACTTTTCGATGATAATATTCTCATCCATATTTATCAGACACAGATCACAAAAATTAGCTACACCTATCGTAGTAACGATGGTAGCGATGACAATTTCTTCTTCCCACCGATATTTACTGCGTCATGATACGAGTTATCGCCACTGAAACGCCTTTTAGAATAGGAAGATGCATGTCGTCAAATGCTACAGCATTATTATTATTGTTAGCACCATTCTTCTATAGAGAAACCACCGGCTGGTATGTAGTCGGCTAAGAGGATGAGATATCCCAGAAACAAGGCACAATCTGCTTAGCAGAGCTCCATCGACGATTAAACTGGAGCCAGCTCGATATAAACTACTAGAAAAGTCATAGCGCCCCAAAAAATTGTTATTGATGCAACATTAATTCGGAAGAACACGAAAATTACAAGGTTACTGAAGAATAAATATCGGAGAAGAGACCCACTGCTGAGCTGGAAGTTCCTGTGAGTTTAAAGCCTCGAAACTGGGAGTTTTGTATTGGGGGAAGTAGAGCTGTGAGGCGAGGAGTGCTAGGATAAACCTGCGAAAGTCATAGATCCTGTCTCGAGTACCGATTTTAATATGTTTTTCATATGAGCACACACTCCGGTGAAAAGTGAAAAATTCCTTCTGGCGACAACAAGGTTTGCCATTCAGGAAGTCGGCTTACAAGCAGATAATTCTTAATACGTTCTAACATGACGAGTGCCCTGCTTTCTCTTATGAGGGTAGCCGAAGGAGAAAGTGTAGATCCCTTGGCAGACGATATAGTGAGAAGCCTCAGCAGCATCTGCGTTCAACCGAAATACATTACACACTATTTTTCTTAGCGTACCCACTAACCAAGCAAAAAGCAGCAAAAAGTGTTAGTAGACTTGGACCACAACACAAAAGGCACTTGTTATTGGGCGATTTAGCAATGGATTACAAGTCTCGCTTGGTTTACCAACGCGAACCTCACAAGAAAAGAAGTCCTTTGCATTAACAGACAAAACGCACGTCACATGAGTCGCAATGACACGAGAGTCCACAAACTGTGAATACTTACTCCTTTAAGAATAAAATGCACATACATTAATGGAATGTGATAAATTAAATCGACCAAGATTAACTACACTTACAGTATTCTGAAAACGAAGGATTATTTCTCTCTTTTAACAGTTCTTACCTCCATGAATCGGTGCACTGTCAAGTTCCCAATATTAAATATTTCTGTCTTTCCTCGCAATAGTGCATTCAAATTAATGAACGTGTTATACCAATTATCACTAACAAATGATCAGTATTCATTTCGTATTACATACTTTTAATAATAGTTATTTGTTACTGATGATGTTGCCAACATTACACGTGTTATTATTACCGCTCCTTGATGTGTCTAGTTGCGAGCGGTGGATGAGGACCTGCTTGCTCTTACTTTTTAAAGTCGTGCATAATTTCTTACTGAAAACAACATAAAAATTATAAAAGCAGCTGTGACGCTACGGCTAACTCTAGCTTATGTTGCTTCAGAAAGTGAGAGAGATTTCATTTCGTGTATTCTCAGACACAATGCACTCGTACCTAGGAACTTATAAGTAAGAATCAAGTAGTCCCTTCGTACAGTAATTAATCAGCGTTAATCACACGGATGTAGGTAAACTGGAAGGGCGATATCACAAAGACAAAACTAAAAATATGCCAGATTTGACAAGATACCTAGATTGCTTCCTTATGATACGCAACTGGTTGCAAACACAAGTCTGCATTGCAATCAGAGGAAATACGTGCACTAATATTAATTATCAAGTTTCTTTATTAAATAACAGTTACAAAATGCATATCCCGTGATATTTGTGTAGTCGCTAAACAGTTCAGACGAGCGAAAAAAGAAAACATGAGCAATGAACTGACAGCACCACGGCGTGTAGGTAGTTATTGTGATTCTTCTTCCGATCAAGTATATCATATTGCAAACGCCAGTCAAATGAAAATGAGAAAGATGGAAAAGATTACATTGGATGTTTATTATTTCAATGTAATCGCTACAAAAGTTAATTCATTTTTCTCGCTGTGAGACAAGATAGTCAGTGCCCTACGGAAGAGATAGTGAGGTGGTGCAATTGTTAGCGCACTGGATTCGTATTCGGGAGGACGACACTTCAAATCGGCATCCGACCACTCTGATTTAGATTTTCTGTGATTTCTCTAAATTACTCGAGGCAAATGCCCGGGTGGCTCCTTTCAAAAAGGCACTTCCAGTTTCCTTCCCCATCCTTCCCTAAACCAAGCTTGTTCTTCGTCTCTAATGACCTCTTTGTCGACGGAACGTTAATTACTAATTTCCTCTTCCCCCTTGCTAGGGAAGCATGTTTGTGCCTGAGCACGCACCTCTTCGTCTGAAGCAAATAGCCGGCCTTAGGCGTCTTTCTTCATAGCTCCAAATAAATGTGTGAATAGCATGGGACTGAATCGGAACTGTATGTTTGATGTGTAAGGACTTCCCTACGAAACTTCTTCCGCTTAGTCGAAACATTACTGGTAACATATAGGCCTGTCCACATGTCACTACTTCACTGCATAAGTTTCGTTGGATCGTACAGTCTTGATTTGTCCTCATGCTGTTTTCATATTTTTTGATCCCTGAAGAAGAATCTTTGTGGCCGTCGATTTGCTTCGGACGAAGCGGTGCACGCTTAGGTACAAACACGCTTCCATAGGGAAAAACGCCAACATTTTCCATAACGACGTTGTCCGTTTTGTCTAGCAGTAGAATATAAGTATTAACTGTTAATGTGATTACTTTTGAAATAATGAAGATCTTACTTACTTTTCCCCACGCGTATCATTTACGTTTGACTGTCCCTTGCAATTCGCGCATCACGCACCGTAAACAATGCGATCTGTTCTTGAGGCTGTCTGCGCGCGTCCTTCGCCGCCATGGCACATACGAACGTGATATGTAGGGTAATGACTGCACCACAAGGATTTTGCAAATTCAACACTTCAGGAAACCAACAAGAGACTGAGTAATCGTACGAGATCCTATTCAAAACCCAGTTCCTCCGAAAATACAGCATACAGTTATGGGTGACCCTATATTCTAATATTCAGTGCTGATCCACATTGGGTAGTAAGACAGTCTAAATCGACGTTTCTACAGCAAACTGATTCACTTTGACAAGGGAATTATGAGGAACAGTAGCATTCGCCTAATACTTCCAGCATTCTTCCGCTGATGACATCTTTAATACAAAGACAGACACTTGTACAACGGATAAGACAGTTATGCTAACTGGTGGGGGGGGGGGGGGGACTGTAATAAAATTGGCATTACTAAAAATATTTAGGTAGAAGTAGTATCTAATCCTCGTCTCTTTCTCGCGTATGAATCATAATGATGATCATTATCGATTTTTATGCACTAACGAGTTAAAAACTTATTCACTAAACTTAAAAATGTGTCCCTCTAATTTGGTCAAAAAGTTATACAAAAATTTGTATGGTCTCAGGTTTCATACCACAAACTGTGCGTGTCATATAGATAAACGATGGTAACTGCTAACGAACCTGGGTGTAGCCCGATCACATAATTCATAAACAGCTCCTATTAGAAACTATTTGGAGCAGAGCTCTGTAGCCAAACAAATTCACTTGAATAGCATGCGACGCTTAACAGAACTGATGTTCTGTCAGACACAGATGTTGTAAATAGTGGCAGTTCTCTTATTTAAGGGCCTGAAAGATGGAATTTAAGAAATAACCCAACGTCCGGGCGCTGAGGTACAATATCTCATTCTTGATGTTTGGTTCTGGGTGAACCGTAGAAACTGAAAATCATCGATAACGGGTAATGGATAAATGCATCGTCTTCTTGAGGCCCAAATTCGCATCTGGCTGCTTAAGTTCATGTAATTTCTAAGAAACAATTTCTTCGCTCCAGGTGAATCAAACTTTTAAAGAAAGAGAAGCACAGTGAAAACTGAAATGTTAGGCAGCCTGAAGCTCGGAGTGGGAATAATCCGAAAGCAAAAGAAATAAGACTTAACATTTATCACGCTCAGCAAAATTTAAACAACATTGGTAAAGGGAACGCCGGCCGCGGTGGCCGTGCGGTTCTAGGCGCTGCAGTCCGGAACCGCGGGACTGCTACGGTCGCAGGTTCGAATCCTGCCTCGGGCATGGATGTGTGTGATGTCGCTAGGTTAGTTAGGTTTAAGTAGTTCTACGTTCTAGGGGACTGATGACCTAAGATGTTAAGTCCCATAGTGTTCAGAGCCATTTGGTAAAGTGAACGACCCAAAACTAGGGTTGTAGGAGCCACCATCAAACTACTTATAAATTCCATACTGAGCATTACACTAGAAGTGATTAAACACTTACGGAAATTCAAATTAAGGAGCTGAAAGAAATACATTTGGTCATAGGTCAGGCGCAGACGTAAGTTTACCAGTCTGAGCTTAGCCCAGACATTGCTCTGTTCCTTGACAGCTCTCAGATTAGTTACTCTTCAACACATAAAGGGTAAAATTTGAAACCACAGTCACAAGACGACAAAGACAAAAGTGAATTACAAATAACACGGCGAAAAACTCACAAGAGTTATTCAGGTTTTAACTCTTAGTGACCTCGAAAATAATTGTGGCAGCTTAAAAAAATCAACTTATCATAACAGTTGTAACCCTGGGAATTTAAAGGGAAGAACACAAATTTTAAAAATACTGCTATAGTTTCTTGAAAGAATACAGATAAAGAAAGACCTCCTTAAAAGTACACTACTGAGCCGTGTTGGAAAGTCGATGCCTCGCGCCCGAATCGCCAGTACGTCTATGGTGCTTCGATGTGAGGCTCCCTTTGGTTTGTTTGGAAAAAGCAGGTTGGTGCAACGCGCGGGGAAGGATTTCTGGTGGCTGTCGTTGCAAGATGCCGCTGGCGGTCTGTTTTGGCTACGAGGCGCTCGGTACGGAAGGACTCTGTTTGGAGCTCGCTGGGCGAGTAAAGGAGAAACAGAGTAAACACGCCATGCGGGACATCCCTGCAGCGGGGACGCGCCGCGACCAGAAGGCGTGCGGCCTCTGACAACTTCTGTTTTCCAGATGTCGCTGTTGGTGTTGGTTTATCCGGAGGACGAAGCCTTGCTGCTCCTGGATTTACTAACAAGGGAACCTCCCCATCGCACGCCTCTCAGATTTAGTTATAAGTTGGCACAGTAGATAGGCCTTGAAAAACTGAACACAGATCAATTGAGAAAACAGGAAGAAGTTGTGTGGAACTGTGAAAAAATAAGCAAAATATACACACTGAGTAGTTCATGGGAAGATAGGCAACATCAAGGACAGTATGAGCTCAGGAGCGCCGTGGTATCGTGGTAACGTGAGCAGCCGCGGAACGTGAGGTCCTTAGTTCAAATCTTCCATCGAGTGAAAAGTTTACTTTCTTTATTTTCAGTTTATGTGACAAACTCTTGTGTTTTCATCACTTTTTTGGGAGTGATTATCACATCCACAAGAAAACCTAAATCGGGCAAGGTAGAAGAATCTTTTTACCCATTCGCCAAGTGTACAAGTTAGGTGGATCGACAACATATTCCTGTCATGTGACGCACATGCCGTTACCAGTGTCGTATAGAGTATATCAGATGTGTTTTCCTGTGGAGGAATCGGTTGACCTATGACCTTGCGATCAAATGTTTTCGGTTCCCATAGGAGAGGCACGTCCTTTCGTCTACTAATCGCACGGTTTTGCGGTGCGGTCGCAAAACACAGACACTAAACTTATTACGGTGAACAGAGACGTCAATGAACGAACGGACAGATAACTATGCAAAAATAAAGAAAGTAAAATTCTCACTAGAGGGTAGACTTGAACCAAGGACCTCTCGGTCCATGATGTTGCCTATAAGGCCCATGGACTACTCAGTTCGTATATTTTGCTTATTTTTTCACAGTTCCACACAACTTCTTCCTATTTTCTCGATTGATCTGTGTTCAGTTTATCAAGGCCTATCCACTGTGCCAACTTATAACTAAATCTGAGGGGGGTGCGATGGGGAGGTCCCCTTGTAAGACTGGGTGGGTACTGTAATTATCCTTGAGCGTTGCCGGTTTTCGTCAGTTCCGGGTAGTGGTGCGTTTTCCACAGTTCGTGGAATATTATTCGGTAGCTTCCCCATTTGTTGTGTTCGGATGCGTCAATTTCCTCTTCACTTCGAAATGTGCCAGAAGTGCTTTTTAAGTGCACCTTTAGCGATTTCATGTCTATATAATAACGCAATGTTGAGCCTCCGTCTTGGATATAATTTATTTCGCTTTCGGCTTCTATTGCGAAGATTTTCTGCTTTATTGTGTTCACTTGTTGATTCGTCTATAGAGTAATCAGCCAGAACATTATGACCTCTTACCTAATAGCCGCTATGTCCGCATTTGGCACGGATAACAGTGGCGATGCGTTGTGGCATGGAAGTAGTGGGGCTTAAGTATGTCGCTGAAGGGAGCTGGCACCACATCTGCCCACACAAGTCCGTAATTCTCGTAAATTCCGCGGAGGACGGCGGTGAACTCTGACGCCACGTTCGATCACGTCCCAGATGTGTTTGATCAGGTTCAGATCCCGTGATGTGACAGGCCACCACATCAACTGTAACTCGTCGCTTTTTTTCCTCAAACCACTCCATCATACTCCTCGCCTTGTAACAAGGCGCATTTTTTTTTTTTTTTTTTTGGTCATCAGTCTACTGACTGGTTTGATGCGGCCCGCCACGAATTCCTTTCCTGTGCTAACCTCTTCATCTCAGAGTAGCACTTGCAACCTACGTCTTCAATTATATGCTTGACGTATTCCAATCTCTGTCTTCCTCTACAGTTTTTGCCCTCTACAGTTCCCTCTAGTACCATGGAAGTCATTCCCTCATGCCTTAGCAGATGTCCTACCATCCTATCCCCTCTCCTTATCAATGTTTTCCACATATTCCTTTCCCCTCCTATTCTGTGTAGAACCTCTTCATTCCTTACCTTATCAGTCCACCTAATTTTCAACATTCGTCTATAGCACCACATCTCAAATGCTTCGATTCTCTTCTGTTCCGGTTTTCCCACAGTCCATGTTTCACTACCATACAATGCTGTACTCCAGACGTACATCCTCAGAAATTTCTTCCCCAAATTAAGGCCAGTATTTGATATTAGTTGACTTCTCTTGGCCAGAAATGCCTTTTTTGCCATAGCGAGTCTGCTTTTGATATCCTCCTTGCTCTGTCCGTCACTGGTTATTTTACTGCCTAGGTAGCAGAATTCCTTAACTTCATTGACTTCGTGACCATCAACCCTGAAGTTAAGTTTCTCGCTGTCCTCACTTCTACTACTTCTCATTACCTTCGTCTTTCTCCGATTTACTCTCAAACCATACTGTGTACTCATTAGACTGTTCATTCCGTTCAGAAGATCATTTAATTCTTCTTCACTTTCGCTCAGGATAGCAATGTCATCAGCGAATCGTATCATTGATATCCTTTCACCTTGTATTTTAATTCCACTCCTGAACCTTTCTTTTATTTCCATCATTGCTTCCTCGATGTACAGATTGAAGAATAGGGGCGAAAGGCTACAGCCTTGTCTTATACCCTTCTTAATACGAGCACTTTGTTCTTGATCATCCACTCTTATTATTCCCTCTTGGTTGTTGTACATATTGTATATGACCCGTCTCTCCCTATAGCTTACCCCTACTTTTTTCAGAATTTCGAACAGCTAGCACCATTTTATATTGTCGAACGCTTTTTGCAGGTCGACAAATCCTATGAAAGTGTCTTGATTTTTCTTTAGCCTTGCTTCCATTATTAGCCGTAACGTCAGAATTGCCTCTCTCGTCCCTTTACTTTTCCTAAAGCCAAACTGATCGTCACCTAGCGCATTCTCAATTTTCCTTTCCATTCTTCTGTATATTATTCTTGTAAGCAGCTTCGATGCATGAGCTGCAAGATGATTGTGCGATAATTGTTCCACTTGTCAGCTCTTGCCGTCTTCGGAATTATGTGGATGATGCTTTTCCGAAAGTCAGATGGTATATCGTGAGACTCATATATTCTACACACCAACGTGAATAGTCGTTTTGTTGCCACTTCCCCCAATGATTTTAGAAATTCTGATGGGATGTTATCTATCCCTTCTGCCTTATTTGACCGTAAGTCCTCCAAAGCTCTTTTAAATTCCGATTCTAATACTGGATCCCCTATCTCTTCTAAATCGACTCCTGTTTCTTCTTCTATCACATCAGACAAATCTTCACCCTCAGAGGCTTTCAATGTATTCTTGCCACCTATCTACTCTCTCCTCTGCATTTAACAGTGGAATTCCCGTTGCACTCTTAATGTTACCACCGTTGCTTTTAATGTCACCAAAGGTTGTTTTGACTATCTTGTATGCTGAGTCTGTCCTTCCCACAATCATATCTTTTTCGATGTCTTCACATTTTTCCTGCAGCCATTTCGTCTTAGCTTCCCTGCACATCCTATTTATTTCATTCCTCAGCGACTTGTATTTCTGTATTCCTGATTTTCCAGGAACATGTTTGTACTTCCTCTTTTCATCAATCAGCTGAGGCATTTCTTCTGTTATCCATGGTTTCTTCGCAGCTACCTTCTTTGTACCTATGTTTTCCTTCCCAACTTCTGTGATGGCCCTTTTTAGAGATGTCAATTCCTCTTCAACTGTACTGTCTACTGCGCTATTCCTTATTGCTGTATCTATAGCGTTCAAACGTATCTCGTCATTCCTTAGTACTCCCGTATCCCACTTCTTTGAGTATTGATTCTTCCTGACTAATGTCTTGAACTTCAGCTTGCTCTTCATCACTACTACATTGTGATCTGAGTCTCTATCTGCTCCTGGGTACGCCTTAAAATCTAGTATTTGATTTCGTAATCTCTGTCTGACCATGATGATATCTAATTGAAATCTTCCCGTATCTCCCCGCCTTTTCCAAGCATACCTCCTCCTCTTGTGATTCTTGAACAGGGTATTCGCTATTACTAGCTGAAACTTGTTACAGAACTCAATTAGTCTTTCTCCTGTTTCATTCCTTGTCCCAAGCCCATATTCTCCTGTAACCTTTTCTTCACTCCTTCCCCTACAACTGCATTCCAGTCACCCATGACTATTAGATTTTCGTCCCCCTTTACATACTGCATTGCCCTTTCAATATCCTCATACACTTTCTCTATCTGATCATCTTCAGCTTGCGACGTCGGCATGTATACCTGAACTATCGCTGTCGGTGTTGGTTTGCTGTCGATTCCGATAAGAACAACCCGGTCATTTATCTGTTCACAGTAACACACCTTCTGCCCTACCTTCCTATTCATAAAGAATGCTACACCAGTTATACCATTTTCTGCTGCTGTTGATATTACCCGATACTCATCTGACCAGAAATCCTTGTCTTCCTTCCACTTCACTTCAGTGAACCCTACTATATCTGGATTGAGCCTTTGCATTTCCATTTTCGATTTTCCTGTTTCCCTACCACGTTCAAGCATCTGACATTCCACGCCCCGACTCGTAGAACGTTATCCTTTCGTTGATTATTCAATCTTTTTCTCATGGTAACCTCCCCCTTGGCAGTCCCCTCCCGGATATTCGAATGGGAGACTGTTACGGAATCTTTTGCCAATGGAGAGATCATCATGACACTTCTTCAAATACAGGCCACATATCCTGTGGATACACGTTACGTGTCTTTAATGCAGTGGTTTCCATTGCCTTCTGCATCCTCATGTCGTTGATCATTGCTGATTCTTCCGCCTTTAGGGGCAATTTCCAACCCCTAGGACAAGAGAGTGCCCTGAACCTCTATCCGCTCCTCCGCCCTCTTTGACAAGGCCGTTGGCAGAATGAGGCTGACTTCTTATGCCGGAAGTCCTCGGCCACCAATGGTGATTATTTATCAAAATTTAGGCAGTGGCGGGAATCGAACCCGGGACCGAAGACGTTTTGATTATGAATCAAAGACGCTATCCCTAGACCACGGGTACCTGGGTACGACGCATTATCATGTTGAAAAATGCGATTTCTGTCGGGATACATGATCGTCATGAAGGGGTGTACGTAGTCTGCAACGAGTCTACGATACTCCTTGGTATCTTGCACGAGCTCCACTGGACCCATCGATTGCTACGTGAATGTTCCCCAAAACATAATGGAGCCGCCAACATCTTGTGCGACCGACCCGCAGTACTGGTATAAAGTAAGTTTTCGCCTGAAAGTCGACGGATTCTCTCCCTCCCATCAGCATGATGAAAACGGTATCCGGATTCTTCAGATCATGCGACGCTCTGCCATTGCGCCAAGGTCCCGTGCCTACGGTCACGTGCCCATTTCAACCGTAGTTGCCGATATCGTGATGTTAACATTAGCACATCAATGTGTTGACGGCTGCGGAGGCACGTCGTTAGATATGTTCGTTGCATCCTTTGTTCAGTCACACTTGTACTCTGCCCGTCATTAAAGTCTGACGTTGTTTCCGCCACAGCTCGCTCCCTGTTCTGTTTTACCAGTCTGCCCAGTCTACGACGTCCGACGTCCATAATGAGGTCTGGCTTCCCAACCCCACCACGGCTGGAAGTGGTTTCATTCCGGATTCGCCACGTGTTGAATACACCCACCACGGCAATCTTCGATTCGTCCAGTTTCCGAAATGCTCGTGCCGAGCTTCTTGGCCATCAAAATGTGCCCTTGGTCACAGATAGATCGCGCGCCTTCCCCATTCTACACACGAACAACACGCCCTATGATACTACATGTGTGTGAAACGAAATTACAATGAAATCCAGACCTTTAGCTGCTAACAGGAGTTGATAAATATCAACGGGGACAGTTGAAAATGTGTGACCCGACAGGACTCGAACCGGGGATCTCCTACATGTGTGTGTGTGTGTGTGTGTGTGTGTGTGTGTGTGTGTGTTTGACTAGCAGTCATTCCTTTGCCAGGTGGCGCTGCCATCGCCAGGACGGGTTTATATCGATAACGTTCTGACTTATCAGTGTACACCTTAAATCCGGGCTGGTGTACTTGGTGTAAGTGTTTTTTAAGTATGTTTGGCTATTTGAGCATCTTCTGGCATTTTATGTTTGAATTTTGTTAAAAGCTGCAACTTATCTCAAGGTAACTCCTTTTTTTTTATTTACGTTAAAAAATTTGGTTGTAATACGCGGTTTCCCGCTTGTCTTAAAGGGTTTTGTTCTGTTACAGAAGTCAATCATAATTTGGTGCGTCACGTCAGCATCTGGCATCTGCTTGCGCGGCCTGGGCAGACCTTGTGCCTGTTTCAAGTGGAGTCAGTTGGGAGCGTTGATCGGTCTTAGGACTCACACTGTTGGAGATCACGCCTGACACCATTTTTGTATGTATTCTGACCGTTATTTTCGGTATTTTTATCTTTTACCATTTGTAAAGTTTACTTTCTTTATTAACTGAAGAGTATTCAACATGTTTATTAGGACGTTCGGATAAAACTTAAACGAGTCTTGAAAGAGCTCGCAAATTCTGTTAACTATCTAGTAAGATTTAATAATTATGTCTCGTGTGCTTTCCAGTGAAATAATGATTCCCTTGTTAAAATTACTTTAATTCGTAATAATTATCTGGTACTCAATTTCGATTTGCAATAACAATTTGGTGGACCACTAAATTTCCAAATGTTTCAAACGAACACTGCTCATTTCTCTCCAATTAACTTCCCCCCTCCCCCCACCCCCTCCGACCAGGGTTCCCCATTCCTGAGCTCGCAGTTGTACTGTAGTGCCACGCTACAATTATGGTTCAATTTAACTTTGACCTTTACAAGAGAGGAGGCTTAAAGTAACTCTGCCATGTAGTGGAAATTCGGAATGCTGATCCGCACTGGGGAATAAGACCGATGTGACGGTCGTTAATCAAAGTTAGGCAGTGTCACATGCGTTAATAGATATTAAATCTCTATAACGTAGTCTCGCTCAAAGAACGAGGGTTTTCGCGAATGACAACCAGTACTTTAGTCACACATAGTAAAAGATGCTCACCGTTTTACTTTCTACTTCAGTCCTTGGCTTGCAACTCAGTGTCCACAAACCAAACTGGCAGAAATAAGAAACACGCCGCCTTCTGAGATACAAACTTCCGACCAGATGGCAGAGGGAAGCAGTCACCCTTCAGTGATGTTAGGCATACATTCCACGATAAAGCATCACCGTCCACAACTCGACGGACAGAACCTAGTCCTCGGTGAGCTACCCAAGCTACCATGCCGATCAGCAAGCAAACTCTTCGGTTTAATAGAGCTTGTGTGCAGTTAAGCCTGCTCAGTGCGCAACTACGTTGCCTCTGCTGGCACACCGCCTAAACCGTCGCTATGATACCAAGTACAGACAATTTTAACGAGTAGCGGATATCGATACTAACGCACGCACGTCTCACAAAAAATAATTATCTCTCCGTATAGCACATATCGTGCTTTAAATGAAAACTAAATAAAGCTGTAATAGCCAAATTCAAAAATAAACCCCTATACATTCACCCAGCTCTGTCGACCGGTAAAATGAAACCGTACACTACTGAACACTGAGCTTTACAGTCTATTCTCAAACCATAATTACACTCACTTATCTCACAACATCTAGTTATCCCTTCTGGTAAATCAAACGCTGTGAAGATCCATATCATTATTAATTAATGTGGTCTGGCGCAATAAGGGATTAGCATTAGTTTCAAAAGCATACAATCAAACAACATCGAATGCATTCGAATTTAATTCATCGCCTCAATATTGTCATCGACGGCTTCTACAAGTCCTGTGCTGTACAAAGAATTAGTATACTGACATCATCGCTCTCTTCCAACGAGGTATTATATCACTTTCTTTTTTTTTTTTTTTTTTTGATTCATCAATGTTCTGACTGGTTTAATGCTGCCCGCCAAGAATTCCTCTCCTGTGCCATCCTCTTCATTCCAGAGTAGCACTTGCCACACACGTCGTTAGTTATCAGTCGGATGTATTCCAGACTCTGCTTCCTCTATAGTTTTTGCGTGCCACGGCGCCTTCTAGTACAGTGGAAGTCATTCCCTGATGCCTTAACAGATGTCCTATCATCTGGTCTCTTCTCCTTGTCGGTGTTTTCCTTTCCTCTCCGACTCTGCGCAGAACCTCCTCATTCCCCACCTTATCAGTCCGCCTAATTTTTAACAATCGCCTACAGCACCACGTCTGGAAATCTTCTCTTCTGTTCCGGTTTTCCCACATTCCATATTTCACTACCATACAATGATATGCTCCAAAAGTATATTCTCAGAAATTTCTTCCTCAAATTAAGGCCTATGTTTCATACTAGTAAACTTCTCACGGGCAAGAATGCCCTTTTTGTCAGTGCTAGTCTGCTTTTGATGTTCTCCTCACTCCGTCTGTCACAGGTTTTTTGCTGCCTCGGTAGCAGAATTTCCTAAACTTCATATTCTTTGTGACCATCAATCCTAATGTTAGGTTTCCCTTTGTTGTCATTTCTGCTACTTCTCATTACTTTCGTCTTTCTTCGATTTACTCTCAGTCCATATTCTGTATTCATCAGGCTGTTCATTTCATTCAACATATCATACAATTCTTCTTCACTTCAGCTGAGGATAGCAATCTCATAAGTGAATCGTATCATATGTCCACCATTGCTTCTTCAACATGCAAAATGAACAGTAGGGGCGAAAGACTACATCCCTGTCGTACACCCTTTTTAATCCGAGCTCTTCAAAAATGGTTCAAACGGCTCTCACCGAGCGAGGTGGCGCAGTGGTTAGCACACTGGACTCGCATTCGGGAGGACGACGGTTCAATCCCGCGTCTTGCCATCCTGATTTAGGTTTTCCGTGATTTCCCTAAATCGCTCCAGGCAAATGCCGGGATGGTTCCTTTGAAAGGGCACGGCCGACTTACTTCCCCGTCCTTCCCTAAACCGATGAGACCGATGACCTAGCAGTTTGGTCTCTTCCCTCAAAACAGCCCACCCAGCCAGCCCAGTCAAATGGCTCTGAGCACCATGGGACTTAACATCTGAGGTCATCAGTCCCCTAGAACTTAGAACTACTTAAACCTAACTAACCTAAGGACATCACACACATCCATGCCCGAGGCAGGATTCGAACCTGCGACGTAGCGGTCGCGCGGTTCCAGACTGAAGCGCCTAGAACCGCTTGGCCACATCGGCCGGCCCGAGCTCTTCGAAATCTTCGTTCTTGGTCGTCCACTTTTATTATTCCCTCTTCGCACTTGTACACATTATGTACTACCCGTCTGTCCCTATAGCTTACCCATATTTTTCTCGGGATTTCGAACATCTTGCAGCATTTTACATTGTGGAACTCTTTTTCCACGGCTATAAATCCTAAGAACGTATCTTGATTCTTCTTTAGTCTTGCTTCCATTATCAACCGAAACGTCCGAATTCCCTCTCTGGTGCCTTTATCTTTCCTACAGCCAAACTAATCATCATCTAACAATTCCTCAGTTTTCTTTTCAATTCTTCTGTGTATTACTCTTGTAAGCAATGTATATGCATGAGTTGTTAAGCTGGTTCTCGAACTTGTGTGCCCTTTTAATCTTCGGAATTGTGTGGATGATATTTTTCCGAAACTAAGATGATATGTAGCCAGATTCATACATTCTACACACCAACGTGAATAGTCGTTTTGTTCGCACTTCACCCAATGATTTTAGAAATTCTGATGGGATGTTATCTATCCATTCTGCCGTATTTGATCTTAAGTCCTCCAAAGCTCTCTTAAATTTGGATTCTGATACTGGATTCCCTATCTGTTACTGTTTCTTCTTCTATCACATCACACAAATCTTACCCCTCATAGAGGCCTTCAATGTACGCTTTCCGTTTATCCGCTCTCTCCTCTGCATTTAACAATGGAGTTCCCTTTGCACTCTTAATGTTACCACCCTGCTTTTAATTTCACCCAAGGTCATTTTGTCTTTCCTGTATGTTGACTCATTCCTTCTGACAATGATTTCTCTTTCGATTTCTTCATAGTTTTCATGGAGCCATTTCGTCTTAACTTCCCTGCACTTCCTATTATTTGATTCCTCGGTGACTTGTATTTCTGTGTTCCTGAAATTCCCTGAACATTTTAGTACTTTCGTCTTTCATTGTTCAACTGAAGAATTTCATCCGTTACCCATGGATCCTTCATAGTTACATTCTCTGTACCTATGTTTTTCTTTCCAACTTCTGTGTTTTAGAGATGTCAATCACTCTCCAACTGTTCTGCCTACTGTGCTATTCTTTATTGCTGTATCTACAGCCTTAGAGAACTTCATGTGGATCTCGTCCTTCCTCAGCACTTCTGTATCCCACTTCATTGCGTATTGATGCTTCCTGACAAAGTTCACATACACTTCATCACTACTACATTGTGATATCTATATCTGCTCCTGGGTACGCCTTACAACCCAGTACCTGACTTCGAAATCTCTGTCTGACCATAATGGAATCTAACCCGAATTTTTCCATGTATACCCCCTCCTCTTTTGATTATTGAACACCGTATTCGCTATTACTAGCTGAAATGTATTTCACAAGTCAATTAACTTTTCTTCTCTCTTATTCCTTGTCCCAAGCCCATATTCTCCTGTAACCTTTCCTTCGTCTCCGCCGGCCGGAGTGGCCGAGCGGTTCTAGGCGCTACAGTCTGCAACCGCGCGACCACTACGGTCGCAGGTTCGAATCCTGCCTCGGGCATGGATGTGTGTGTGATGTCCTTAGGTTAGTTAGGTTTAAGTTGTTCTAACTTATAGGGGACTGATGACCACAGCAGTTAAGTCCCATAGTGGTCAGAGCCATTTGAACCATTTCAACCTTAGTCTCCTTCCCCTACAACTGCATTCCAGTCGCCCATGACTATTAGATTTTCATCTTCCTTCACGTACTGTATTAACCTTTCAGTATCCTCATATACTTCCTCTGTCCCTTCAGCTTCGGCTTGTGACGTCGGCATGTGTACCTGAACTACTGTTGTTGGTGCAGGTTTGCTGTCGATTCTGATAAGAACGACCCTATCACTGAACTATTCACAGCAATACACTCTCTGCCCTACATTCCTATTCATAATAAATGTTACTCCCGTTACACCATTTCCCGCTGCTGTTGATGTTAGCTTATACTCATCTGACTAGAAAGCCTCGTCTTCTTTCACTTAGCTGACCCTTCCTATTTCTAGATTGATCTTTTGCATTTCCGTTTTCAGATTTTCTAGCTTCCTGACATTCCACTCCCCGAGTCGTAGACACTGTCCTTTCGTTGGTTATTCAATCTTTTTCTCATGGTCACCTCCCCCTTGGCAGTCCTCTGCCGGAGATCCGAATGAGGTACTATTCCGTAATCTTTTGCCAATGGAGAGATCATTATGCCACTTTCCCTATTACAGCCCACATGCCCTGTGGATACACGTTATGTTTCTTCAGTGCAGTGGTTTCCATTGCCTTCTGTATCTTCATACCGTTGATCATTGCTGATTGATCCTCTTTTAGTAGCTGTTTCCTACCCCAAGGACAATAGAGTGTCCCTAATCCCTATCCACTCTTTCGCCAACTTTTACAAAGCCGTTGGCAGAATGAGGGTAATTCTTTATGCCGGAAGTCTTCGGCCGCCAATACTGATTATTAATCGAAATTTAAGCGTTGGCGGGTTTCGAACCCGGGTCCGAAATCGTTTTGTTTATTAATCAAAGAAGCTAGACCTAGACCACTGGTGCATCAGTATGGAGTAGAAATGCAGCGTGGTGGCAGTAATTACTGCGCAAGTCCTTAAGTGGTGAAGTGATGCATCACTCAGACTTTAACGGCAGCAGTGGAACGGGAGAGTAATTATTTAATGAAAGCGCCTATTTACCGACTCAGTAAACATGAAATGAGGCACTCACAGCATCATTTACGGTACACATAGAGTATTAGACACAGAAGCAGTGTAAGTTCCAGCAGAAACACTGCCTTACACCCATTAAGATTCGGCATTGTATGTAGCTTTATAGAACTATTCAGATTCATGTGAAATGCATTATGCATAAAGCGTCACACTACAGTAAATAAAGTTGCCATTATTTGTTAAAAGTCACTGTTCATGTTACATGGTATAGCTAAAAGAGTAACTTGAACGCAATAAATAGCTTCTGGTCCCTTTTGATCTAGTAAAAATTATATGGAGGATAAATAGCACACTGAAATAATTCGACATGATAAAATAGAAGCTCTTGAAAAAAATGAACTAATTAATCGGATTCTTAAGAATGATGGAATAATGTGTCATTCAGTGGCTTCTGCGATCTGCCCTTAAAAGGGAACGGCCACTTCGATGCTTGGAAGATAGGGGATGCTGAGGAACTAATGACAAATTGTGGAAACATTTGTGATAATTAACGTGGCGCCTCTTAGCGGACGAGATGCGGCTATGGACGAAAGAGTATAAGCGGGGTAGAGGCTGTTGAGTGTCGGCCTAGTGACAGACAGGTTCTATAAATTGGCTGGGCTTCCGGAAATAGCAGCCTAGGCCCATAACGAGCAATGACATGACCGTGAAGCAATTTTTTACGACAGGTGGATGTTTGAACTGATGATCTAAGAACTTCTCCACTGTATTTTCGGAGATATCAGCAGTCGTCTGCTTAGGTTCGTTGCTAAGAAATAACCACTCCAATAATCGTCAATGTTTTTACTTGTCATAGATATCTCTCGCTTTCTCACAAACTACTGGTGATTGTCTCCCACTCCCATTGATCCTTCAGTTTCCAACTGCGCATCCACAAAGTACAAAATATGACAGCCATTTTGCGTCAGTTGTTAGATCTCATCTTTCTCGCACAGAAAACATGAACTGCGTGCATTCTCAGTCAACAATACACTTCTGAAGGAGTACTGCAACGCAGTGGAATGGTGGGCTTCAATGGTACACTAGACGAGACTAACATCACTGATCGAGTCTAGTATGGTGTGCATGTCATTCAGAACTGCCTTAATGAGCAACAGCCGCAACGACTGTTCACCAGTACCTTTAGCGGAAAGTGCAAATGTAAGAAGTAGCCTTTAGCGTAACACAACCCATTAGGCTAAATTAATTAAGCATTCGTTCAAATCCGTTAAATGTGAATTAAGTAAACAACGAAAAATAAAGTATTAAATAACAAAAATGGATGAATATGTGGCTAATGCGTGAATAAGTGTCAAACATAGCGATTATAGGAGAGAACTACTTGCACCGGTTGACATAAGAGCACGCTAATTTCAAAGCATTTCAGAAGTGGGTAATCCGTTACGAGTTTACAACTAGCATAATACGTGGAAACTAGATTTATTCAGAACTATGGTTTGGAACCACTTTGGAAGAATTGTGTGTTTCAGAGCCAAAATGTCAAACAGAATACGATGGCAAGGGAGAGAACATTTGGGATATATTTCCACAACTGGCAAAATAGCCTAGCACCATTTTAGCTGATGTACATGTATCGTAAACTTTGGTTACAACTGCTGTGCTTTAGTAGGCATACCTCTGATGTAGGTTGTGTCCATTTGCATAGCGTATATGGTTTCGCACAATCCACTGGTCAGATACTGAATTGTCTGAATAGGAGGGCTATTCAGAAAGGTATTGTATAGAAGATAATGTTTCCATGAATTTTTAGTCTCAACTGGCCTGTTATTTCAAAATTTTCGTATGCAATGTTGCCTTGTAACATCCTAAGATCTCCCTCAAGCCCTCAGAGACAGATTTCCACCCCACAAGCCAAACGCCAGAAACGAAAATAACCGCCGTCGACCTAGACAGCAACATTGGTTCCAGTGCTCCAGGTGGTGAGCCAACACAGAACGAAGCTGTCTGAGTATGCCCTTAGGACCATGCGAGAAAGGCAGTAGCAGTCCCTTGCTGTGTTAAAAACACACTGTGCAGCAAGAACTAGGCGCCTATACAACCCTGTTTTGGAAGAATCTAGACAAATATTTCCCTTTTGGTGTAAAAAGAGACAGAGTTACAACGAATATGTATGTTTATTTCGTTGGTGGCATTACCCAGTCTCCAACCAACCAATGTTTGCCAAGTAAAATGTCCGTCCAAAATAGCAGTGAATAAAATAGGTATACGGTCCCAATTAATGTTCTGTAATAGGCATCATATAGAAATGCCCCCACTTTATTTATTGCTATTTTGGACTGACATTCGATGTGGCAAACATTGATTGGTTTGAGAACGGATATAACCCGAAAGCGGTCATCAATTTAATAATATCGTTATAGGTGCCTCTTTCTGCATCAAAATCTGAAGAGGGTTGCTGTTCCATATTTCCCTGCACGCTGGAGTTATGCAGACCTTTCGCGGTCACTTCACCATGTGCCGAAATATCGCGGCACGAGTTCGTTGCGTCGCAGAGACTGTTTCTACCGAGTTCTAGCATACAGAGGAGGCGGCCTGGTCACTTGAAAGAAAAATACTGTCTGTCGGTTTCACTCTTCCTCTATTTTATTTCAAAGCTCTCCGGTGACTGATCCAGTCCTGCTACTGATCTGTCTGGACGCACAAATAGGGCTCTTCCTGCACATAACGTTTCTAACAACATGACTTTATTGCTGACACGATTGTCTAAACATTCAAGGAGCTCTTGTACATTTGCATCAATCTTTAAGTGCCTTAAGATTCTTCATGAGCACTAAGACGAGCTAAAATACACGAAACTGAATGATAGTAACCGCTCCCATGCATTGTTGGTATATTGCAAGAATAATGCATTATTGATGGAAGATTTCCCCTTATACCGTATTACGAGGATAAGTCAGTTATTATCCGCAAAGTAGTTACAAAATTTTATTGTAATCAAATAGGAAACTTACAAAAACATCATTTTTCGACATTAGTCTCCTTGCGTTTCAACGCACTCGGTCCATCGCCATACAAGCTTCATGATGCCCTCATAAAAGAAGGTTCTCGGTTGAACTGCGAGCCAGGAATGCACCGTTTCTTTCACTGATTCGTCCGAGACAAATTGACGACCCATTAATGCCTATTTTAGTGGCCCAAACAAGTGATAGTTATAAGAAGAAGATCGGGACTACGTGGAGGATGATCCAGTACTTCAAATTTGAGTTTCTGGAGCGCTTCAGCAGTGTGGGCAGCAGTATATGGACGGGCTTTGTCGTGCAACAACACAACACTTTTTGACAGCAATCCTCGGCGTTTGCTTCGAAGCATCTCACTGTAACGTACACTGTTTATTGTTGTGCCTCTTTCCCCACAATCTTCCAGTACAGGACCTTGTATGTCCCAAAAATCCGTAAGCATCGGTTTTCCTGCGGACGGTTGGGTCTTGACCTTTTTCTTGCACGTCGAATTTGGATGTGTCCATTCCATACTCTGCTGTTTACTCTCCGGCTCGTAATGATGGATCCATGTTTCGTCACCAGTAACGATCCTGTCTAAGAAGTTCTCACCTTCGTTACCATAGCCATCCAAATGTTTTTCGCAGATGTCCAAGCGCGTTTGTTTAAGCAACTGTGTAAGTTGTTTTGGGACTCATCTTGCACAAAATCTTTATGAAAATCAAATCTGTTGTGGTTGATTTCGTCGCAGAACAGTGACTACTTTGCAGATGATGTGCCACTTCGTCAATAGTTAATCGTCTGTCTAAGAGAATCATTTCACGTGAACGCTCAATGGTTTCTTCATTTGTGGCGGCAATCGGTCATCCGACTCCTTCATCGTGCGTAACACTTGTGCGACCATTTCGAAATTTTTCAATCTATTCGTAGTCACTCGGTACTGTTCCCGTACTGTATCGAAAGTCTTCGGTGAATTTCGGCCCCTGATACGCCTTCCGACCACAAAAAACGGATTACTGGACGTGGCTCTTCTTTGGTGAAAATAAATAGCAGTGCAGCCATGATTAACAGCACGGCAGCGATAACGAAACTAACCTAGCAGCTTGAAAATTGTAAAGATATAACAACAAATAAACAAAGCATGCGTCATCAACGGAAAACGACAGTACTACCAAAATATAACTAAATTGCGGATAATAATTAACTTGCCCTATTATATCTGCTGGATTACTGTTCGACCGCAGTGAAATAAAACAAGATTAGGGGTCAACGTCCAGTCAAATACAGTGTTACTAGAGGAGAAACATAACCTACGGTTTGGGCATTATTGGAAGACACATCGATGTACTCTTCAGACACCATCATAGCTTTTCTATAAACCTAAATGCGAAACCACTGAAAACTGAAATATTGGTGACCGAATTAGGTTGTGAACATTAATCTTCATCACCGCGAAGCTAAACTGATATCAGCAATTGATTCTGAGACGCTTATGACAAATACTTTATTAAATACGCCATTGATATCACAGTGAAATGAATAAAAAGTTCCAGGAGATATAAGGATCCTACAGTTAGCAGCTGTCAGACCCATTAGGGAAAAGGAATTTTGAAAATAACTGCCACAGGATTTTTAATCAACCTTTTTACGCACTTTTTGAGAACGAATAAAGAAATACGTTACTATTAAGTATAAACGCAATTAGGCGTTCATGCACATTCTTGATTAATTATGCTGTTGAAATTCCGTCATGAACAAGGTAAAGAATGACAACGAACAGTTGCAGTGTTTGTGAGGATACACGTTAGATATATGCAAATGTTTTCCAAGAACATTTTCATGCAGGCACTTTTCTTCATGAAGAAGAATAATGGAAATCGCACACTAAAACAGCACCTAGCAATTCTCTCCTGGAGAACGAGTAACATGTACGTCAAAGGTTTCATTTAGACCCAAAAACTACAGCAAATCCCGCTAACATGTTGTACGACCTTATAAATAACACGGGGGATACTACACCTGTATCTGCTTTGTATAAATTTGTAGATGCTTGTATTAATGGAGCCTTACTGTTTATTAGACTTCATTATATTTCATCGTTGATTGTTTAAGGGGGATAGGAAGTCAAACGGGCCGACTTGGAGCAGGAGAGTCACCACAGGACATTTTAATTTCTACTTTCTATACTTTTACAAATAAATTCATAAAACTTTGTCACCATGACCAGGAAGGATTGACGACTCACACTCATCGCAGCGAAAGTTCAAAAACGTAGCAAAATACCTATTTTTACATGTGAAATTTCATCATTTTTTCACTTATTACTGGCTGCATTTGTTGCTATAGGTACACTTTTGTTCCTAAGTAAGACAGATTCTTCGATGAATTTTTCATAGCATACAAACAGTAGTTACAGGTGTATGAAACTCTAGAATTTTCCAAATCTATTAAGAAAACCGTGGAAAAAATAGAGACAATTAACTAACTTCTAGAGTTTCATACAACTGTAACTATGGTTTGTATGCTGTACAAAAGTCATCGAAGAATTTCTCTTACTTAGGAAGAAAAGTGTACCTACAGCAACAAATGCAGCCAGTAGTAAGTGAAAAAAATGATGAAATTTCACATGTAAAAAAATGTGTTTTGTTACGTTTTTGAGCTTCCACTGCTACGAGTATGAATCCTGAATGCCTTCCTGGTCATGCTGTTAAAGTTTTATGAATTTATTTGTAAAAGCATAGACAGTGGAAATTAAAATGTCCTGTGGTGCCTCGCCTGCTCTAAGTCAGCCCGTTTGAGGTCCTACCTCCCGTAAGTGGTTTTGTACCTGTTTTGCAATGTCAGCGTCTCTGCAAAATTTTATGATACTTCCTGTTAGGTATGATTGAGCCAGTGGCGCTTTAGTATAATCTTTGAATTAACCTCGTGGGTAAAATGAGCTCATACGTTAATTTCTGTACGTCCTGCCACCACAAAAAGGACGGTGTACGATTTGCTGCGTCGTTCTCGAATAATGAGTTCAGATCATATTTAAATGACAAACTTTGTTAGATTCTCCCAATAATGCCTTTACTTTTTTGTAGTTCATAAGACGTCCTCGGTAAAATACAGACCACACTATGCCGCTACAACAAACCTATGCACGCCACTGTATCTTACCCTTATTCTGAAGAAAAGAGTGGAGATGTAGCAGAAGTGATACATTTTCGGTGAATTACTGATTTAAAACAGACAGACTCGCTTGAGAAAAATTCATCTATTTCGCCATGAGCTCATTCACAAAATGGGATTTTCTCGTAGAATAAGAAACAGTATTAAGAAAAGATTATCTCAACTGTGCAAATTAAGAATTTGCTCATTTAACTATTGAGAATGCTATCTAGAAAGAATGCGGTTCATTTGAAATCTACTTTTACGCAAACAAATTCATTCATGGACAACACTTTGGTCGCTATTTATTTACTCACATTTTCGATATTTAGTATCAAATGCACAGCAATCGCGTATACAGTAAGTAAATATATTCTCGTGGCGACGACGTTATTAGTCCACTTAACTCACTGGAAAAACGATCAGCAACGAGGTATTACATAACTAATTTCTTAGAGTCATTCAAGGAAGTATAGAAATGTCTCTTTTGAAAGTTTTAAAATAGCTTCAACTATTGAAAAGATATGCAAAATGAAAGAGTATTTCCGCTGAGAACTTAAATTGATACTGATTTACTCGCAGATATCTCGATCGAAGCGACTGTATGAGGAGAAAGAAAGAAGGTGGTCATCTACAAGCTTCTGAAAAATTCAAGAGTTACTGAAATGAAATACTGGAGAGTCAAGCGTGGAAGAAGAAGATTTGTTTCCCAAACGAAGGGCGTGAAAGAATCTACATAATAACGGCGGGGGATCAATGGCCTATAGCGCCACATTTGTGAATGAATCTGTTTCACCGACCGGCCATTTGTCAGTCCGCGCTTCGACTTGTATGCCAGCTTCACAACATTTCTAATAAGTTTTTGTGTCAGGAACTTTGATAGAGCTTTCGAAACGATAAAATCTAACCATCCGGGTTTCGCAGACTTACTAGTACCACAAAATTTTACGATAATTTTATACGTGAATTACAAAGTACTGATATTTAATTCACCTATAAACTTTCTCAGATTTTTTCTATTTTCTCCTGTTTATTTAAAGGCAGCTCATCTTGCATCAGGTTAAATAAGGTTTCTCATTCACTTTCTATGATTCTTTTCACTTACGAGAATCCCTTGGATATACCCTGCTGGCCTTTACAATTACTACACCAAGAAAAATGCAAATGATAAACGGGTATTCATTGCATAAATATATTACACTACAACTGACATGTGAATACATTTTCACGCATTTTGGATGCATAGATCCTGAGAAATCAGTTCCCACAACAACCACCTTTGGCCGTAATAACGGCCTTGATACGCCTGGGCTTTGACTCAAACAGAGCTTGCATGGCGTGTACAGGTACAGCCACCCTTGCAGCTTCAACACAATACCACAGTTCATCTAGAGTAGTGACTGGCTATTGTGACGAGCCAGTTGCTCGGCCACCATTGAACAGACGTTTTCAGTTGGTGAGAGGTCTGGAGAATGTACTGGCCAGGGCAGCAGTAGAACATTTTCTGTATCCAGAAAAGCCCTACAGGACCTGCAACATGCGGTCGTGCATTATCGTGCTGAAATTTAGGGTTTCGCAGGGATCAAATGAACGGTAGAGCCACGGGTCGTAACACATCTGAAATGTAACGTCCACTATTCAAAGTGCCGTCAATGCGAACAAGAGATGACCGAGACGTGTAACCAGTAACACCCCATACCATCACGCTTTGTGATACCCCAGTATGGCGATGAGGAATACACGCTTCCAATGTGCGTTCAACGCGATGTCGTTATACACGGGTGCGACCATCATGATGCTGTAAACAGAACCTGGATTTATACAAAAAAATGACGTTTTGCCATTTGTGCACCCAGGTTCGTCGTTGAGTATACATCGCAGGCGCTCCTGTCTGTGAAGCAGCGTCGAAGTAACCGCAGCCATGGACTCCGAGTTGATAGCCCATGCTGCAGCAAACGTGGTCGAATTGCTCGTGCAGATGGTTGTTGTCTTTCATTCGCCCCCATGTGCTGACTCAGGGATCGAGACGTGGCTGCACGATCCGTTACACCCATGCGGATAAGATGCCTGTCATCTCGACTGCTAGTGATACGAGGCCGTTGGGATCCAGCACGGCGTTCCGCATTAACCTCCTGAACCCACCAATTCCATGTTCTGCTAACAGTCATTGGATCTCGACCATCGCGAGCAGCAATGTCGCGATACGATAAACCGCAATCGTGATAGGCTACAATCGGACCTTTATCAATGTCGGAAACGTGATGGTACACATTTCTCCTCCGTACACGAGACATCACACCAAAGTTTCACCAGGCAACGCCGGTCAACTGCTGTTTGTGTATGAGAAATCGGCTGGAAACTTTCCTCATGTCAGCACATTGTAGGTGTCGCCCCCGGCGCCAGCCTTGTTTGAATGCTCTGAAAAGCTAATCATTTGCATAGCACAGCATCTTCTTATTGTCAGATAAATTTCGCGTCTGTAGCGCATCATATTCATGGTGTAGCAATTTTAATGGCCAGTAGTGTATTTATCAATAAAATTTTATCGTACCTGAAACTGAACTGTGCAATCACATTAAGGTGACCATCGTCCGTGTTTGACGTCAAAATGCAATAACGACTCGCTGACAGCATGTGGCAGTACTAGCAGAAGAGGGTATATAAAGCGTCACGGGAGACGCGGAAACCACTGCAGTCGTTGTCTTAACATGGAGACAGAATGTTTTATCTGATGCAGAACAGAGCATGATCATTGGCTTTCGGGCCCAGGATGGAAACATGTCTGAAGCAGTGAAGCAGTTGCATACGACCGTGGTTAAAGTATAGCTAACACGGCACTTTTCAAAACTGACTCCGAGGCAACTGTGGGACACCACATGCCGTAGACGACAGGAATGAACGACGGTACTGGAAAATAAACAGCAACTGTTGTGCATCTGGCCGTCCAGATGAACCAACGGTTTGCGAGCAATATCTTCTCAACCGTGTTGCTGCATATGGGACTCCACAGCAGGCACCGTTCCAAGCATCCATACCGACTGCTGTTCATCAGTGTCAAAGACTGAAAACTGCACGCCAGTACCGTAACTGGACTCCACTTTGCGGTGACAGATGGTCCTGGCAGATGGGTCAAGTTTCGCAATCCAAGGTCCTAAACTAAACATTAAATGGCCTTCGCCGTATTGCTTTTGGCGGATAACAAGTAAAACGTGGTCAAAAGCCTACGCGTCATTTGCTAAAACGGTCGATAACTTAGACCGCAAACACATGCGGGAACGTAAACGGTTAAGAAAAGGGGATTCCGTCAGGAAGTGGTGAACTTGAGCGCAATGTGAATGGTTCAAAATGGCTCTGAACACTATGGGACTTAACATCTGAGGTCATGAGTCCCCTAGAATTAGAACTACTTAAACCTAAGGACATCACACACATCCATGCCCGAGGCAGGGTTCGAACCAGGGACAATAGCGGTCCCATGGTTCCAGACTGATGCGCCTAGAACCACTCTGCCACAACTGCCGGACGGCGCAATTTGAACAAAGTGGAGGGGTAGCACCACTTATCAAATGACAATGGCTAAAAAGGTAGTGCCCAATACTCAGAATAGTTAAGATGATCTCCTCCCGGCGGGAGGGTCGAGAGGAGGTTGTCGAAGTTGCTGGGAGAGGCTTAATAAAACTCCTCCCGAACAGGCCATGAAGGCTGAAAGGTACCGACCGGCCGCCGTGTCATCCTCAGCCCACAGGCGTCACTGGATGCGGTTGTGGAAGGGCATGTGGTCAGCACACCTCTCTCCCAGCCATATGTCAGTTTTCGAGACCCGAGCCGCTACGTCTCGATCAAGTAGCTCCACAGTTTGCCTCACAAGTGTTGAGTCCACCCTGCTTGCCAACAGCGCTCGGCAGACAGGCTGGCCACCCATCCAACAGCTAGACCAGCCCGACAGCGCTTAACTGCGGTGATCTGACGGGAACCGGTGATACCACTGCGGCAAGGCCGTTGGCAGAGGCTTAATAATTCGGAGCTTACTTCCGTGAAGGGACGACCAGTGGCGATGCCAAAGGGAAACCATCTCATGACAGACGGCAACACAGAGATCATCAGAGGGAATATAGGAACTAGGGGGCTGAGGAACTAGGACTGTAGGCTTGGCAGCAGTGTCAGTAGCCTCGTTTCCTGGCGGAGCGAGATGACCATTAACCTACAGAAACATCACACTGTCTCCATTTAGAGTGAGCAAGTAACAGTTATCCTGCACCCGCTGCACTAAGGGATTGGCGGCGTTCAGCGCACATAGACTTTGAAGGGCGCTGAGTGAGTCTGAGCAGAGGACAAGACTGAAAAGTCTGTGTCGTCTGTACTCTGTGGTCTGATACGGTGCGAAGAGCACGGCTGTAAATACTGAGCAGTGTGCTGGAAGCCGATATAGAAAGACACAGGTGCCAATGTCGAAGGCATACGCGACCCCACGGTTAGTCCTAGAGCCATCAGTATATACGGAGGTACTATCACGAAGTTCCACGTTAAGGTCAAGAAACTGAAGGCGATAGAGAGAGGCTGGAGCAGTGTCCTTGGGAAGCGAATGAAGGCCAAGGTTAACGTGGGCCGCTTCACGAAGTCAAGGTGGTGAAGGGTTCACACCGACTGGGCAAGTTGCTGGTAGTGTGAAGCTTAGCCGTCGTAGCAAGCGCTGTAGGTGGACTCCAGGAGGTAACAGGAAAAACGACTCGCCCCTTTCTGGCGATGAAACGAATCATCGAAGAAGGAGGCATAGGATGGGTACCACGCTTAGCAGACTAACGGCATGCATACCTGCTGAGGAGAAATTCACTGCGGTAGGACAGTGGTAGTTCAGCAGCTTCAGCATACAGAATCTCAACCGGGCCAGTGTAGAAGGCGCCAGTGGCCAAACGGATGCCACGATGGTGGATAGCGTTGAAACAGCGTAAGAGGGATGGACGTGCAGACGCATAAACAAAGCGCCCACAATCGAGTTTTGAACGGACAAGAGACCGGTAGAAACGGAGGAGGGTGGTCAGATCGGCACCCCAGGAAGTACCACTGAGGACACATAGGGCATTGAGGAACTGTGTACAGTAAGACAGATAAGACACAAGGGAGGACCAAGGAATTTCGTAGTTTCAACGAACGGAAGAGCGACCAGCCCAAGATGTAAAGATGGCGAGAGAAACCATTTGCGTCGCCAGAAATTCATTCAGACGGTTTTGTCAGTGAAAAACCAAAGTCATTGTCTATGATCTAGGAGCAAAGACGATCAAGACATCGCTGAAGATGCCGCTCAGTGAGACAGGTCCGTGGAGAACTACAACAGATGGCATAATCGTCAACAAAAAAAGGAACAAGACATGCCCGGCAGGACGATGCTGAGAACGAAACCCTGAGGATAAAGGTGTCCGACAAGGCAGAACGCACACTCGCCTTGAAAACATGATCTTTCAAAAATTCCTGAAGGAAACAGGGCAAGCGGCTACGGAAACCCCTTGTCTAAAGAGTACTAACGATACCAGTCCTCTAGCAGGTGTCGTACGCCTTCTCCAAATCGAAAAACATGACCAAGGTCTGGGATTTCCGCCGAAAACCATCCAAGACATGGGCGGACAAAGTAACGAGATGGTCAACTGCAGAACGCCGCGCTCTAAATCCACACTGTGCATAAGTCAGTAAATTGCAAAGTTCGAGCCACCAAACCAGCGGGGCATGAATCATATGCTCCATCGTCTTGCAAACTCAGCTAGTGAGAGAGATTGGACGGTAGCTAGAAGGAAGGATTTTGTCCTTACTGGGCTTCGGTATGGGTGTGACATAGGTTTCACGCAAACGTCTGAGAAATGTGCCCTCTGCTCAGATGGGGTTGTACGAGTAAAGTAGAAAGCGCTTGCCCGCAAGAGAAAGGTGATGCAACACATGAATGTGGGCGGTCTCTGGTCCTGGGATAGTGGATCGGGATGAACTGAGAGCATGATCTAGCTCCCTCACAGTAAAGGCGGCATTGTAGCACTCAATTCCGAGAAGAGAATGGTATCGCCCGAGCCTCCACGCTCGTTTCCGATGGAGGAAGGCTGGGTGATAGTGGGGAGAGCTGGAAAAGTCCGCAAAATGGCGACCCCAGGTGTTGGAGATAGGAATAGGGTCCTCGATGACATCGTCTGCTACTGTCAGGCCGGAAATTGGGTGTTTGGTCCCAGAGAGCTGTGGGAGGTCGGCCCACACGACTGAGAAAGGGGTGGAACTGTTGAAAGAACTAGTCAATGAAATACAGCTAGCTCTTTTGCTATCCCCACGAACGCGACGACACTTTTCACGCATCCGTTTATAATGAATGCAGTTTCCCATCTTAGGCTGACGGTTAAAAACGGGGAGATCAAGTCGCCATACGCGAAGTGCGTAGCTGTAAGCCTCAGTCCACCAAGGGACTGGGACACGATGGGGTAAAGAGGAAGTACGAGAAATGGAACGTTTACAGCAGTAAGCATAACGTATGTGAGAAATTCCACCTGGTCATCACAACTGTTCTTCGATGGTGGCGTGGGATGAGTAAAACTGCCAGTCAGCCTTAGTAAGCTGACATTTGGGTGTGCACGCAGATGGGGTAGGAGTCAGCAAACGGATTGCACATGGGAAATGGTAGCTAGAGTAGGTGTCAGAAAGAACGGACCGCTCAAGACGATGGGCAAGTGGGCAATGCAGAAGGACAGGTCCAAATGGGAATCGGTGTGCGAGGAGTCAGAAGGGAAAGTGGGGGCCCCAGTGCTAGGGCAGAAGAGGTTAAGTTGGTTAAGAATGTCAGCCAAGAGGGTACCTCTCTGACAGGTCCTGGGAGAATCCCAAGTGAACATAGCTGCTAAATACGCTGAAGGAAGTCTGCCATATCCACATCGAATGAGAGAGGGACATTGTTGTAACGGCGACCGGAACAGTCGCGGTGTTGTAGTGACGGAAACGCTACGGGACCCGCGGAGCGGCCCGCGAACAACAACACAACGGGAGAGGACGGACAGGACCAACGAAGGACCTTATGACACAACAAGAACGGACAATAGAGTTACGAGAACCAAACAAGACAACCACGTCCACTCGTAAAGAAAACACGAAATTCAATACGCTGTCTAACGCGAGGCGATATGTCCTGAGACGTACGCAAGGTTAGACTGGTGGACTGAGCGACAGGCAGGCGCTCAAGTACTCGATCGGGGACGCCGCTATTGGCCGCTGCAACGACGTGTTCCACTGTGGCGCCCTCACTCTAAATGCGGGCCAGGTGGCGCGCGCCGCAGCAGCTTACGGCGCGGTGGTACAGAGACCACTATGAATCTTCGTCGTCCGGGGATTCAAATTCCGCGGCGCGCGGTACCAGAGACATAAATGGTACAGAGGGAAAAAGCCAGATGAGGGAGGAAAAGGCGAACTGCTACAGCTTGAAGGTGGGTAATCAGGGAGATAGGCTGACTATGAATGTCATCCCATATGAGCAGCATGACGCCCCAATGAGATGAAATGCCGACCTCAGGGGGAAGGTCAAAACGAAACGGTAAGAAACGTGAAAGCTCAAAGCAGTCGTGAGGGCGCAATTCCGTTTCCTGAAGGCGGCGAACAAGGGGACGCTGCGATGGTAAAAGCAGCCATAAATCCTCTTTGTGGACCGAAGGCCGAGAACATACCATTGGAGAAGAGTTATGGTGACGGAGCTATGTAGGGGTGTCACCTCGGCGGCTGCCGTGTGACAGCCTGTGAAAAGTCGCTACTACAGGGCATAGAAGCATCAGGATCCTGATCCATGAGGTCCACAGAAGCATCGGCTTACTTGTGCTGTCGGTCTGAGGATCCAACGCTGAAAAACGGTTGGTGGTGCGCACAGGCGACACGGAGGCTATCTGCGCTATCACGTGGCGACACCGTCTAATAGGATCTTCCAGTTGGTGAAGAGGACCGTTTGCCTTTGGTGGACTTCTTTGAGCCTTTCCGGTTAGAGGAAGACTCGGGTGTTGGTTGGCTGGAGGGACGTAGGAAGTCCTCACGGGCGTACTCCTTCTGTCCTGTCCGGACTACAGGTAATGTAGCTGGTGGCTTCGCCTCTTGAGGCGAGAGTTTGATGGCTTGTTGCACAGCTGGATCGGGCGATGGCGATGCTGCCTTGGCGCTGGGCGATTTCGCAACCTCAGAGCTGAAATGGAGGTCGCATGTCTGTGTGGTCATGTCCTTCATGGAGCGAGGGTATCAAGAACTATAGGTGGCAGAAGGGAGAACGCAGGGTTGCAACTAGCAATAACTTGCGGGCGACTGGCTACGGGACTTTTTCTTTTACCTGGATCTCTTGGACAGCCCACTCATCAAGATACACGGGACAATCCCGAGAGGGGGCGTCATGGCCGCCATTGTAGTTGATACATTGGGGAGAAGGATGGGGCAATCGCCCTCGTGCACATCCCTACCACAGGTAGCTGTTCTTACTTGGTTCAAACGATGACAGTGGTTGTAGTGCATCGGATTATGAATGTGGGGCCAGACTGTGATAATTTCATAGCCTGTTTTGATCATGGACATAAGCGCCACTCTATCAAATGTGAGGAAGAGTGTGGGTGGGCAATAAGGAGGAATCTACCTATTTCACTACCTGGTGGACAGCAACGGCACCCTGATCAGAGAAGTAAAATTGATTTCGGCCACAGTTAGATCATTGAGCAGCCTAGTGTAAACAACACCACGGGCGGAATTCGAAGTTCTATTGGCCTCAACACGAACAGGGTAGCCATGGAGAAGCGAGGCGGCAGGCAGTTGTACTTGAGAATCAGAAGTAGCCTCCAAAATCAAAGATCCATTCCGTAAACAAGAGCAGGGTTTCACAGGGCAACTGCAATAATACCTTTCTGAATAATAAATGGATTTACAGTGGGGAGGGACTGACCATCCTCAGTATGTGAAACCCCAAGGAACAGTGGTGCAGCGGGAAGGGTCTTTGAATCGTTTGCTTCATGTCAACGTTTCGTAGACGTTGATTGGAAGATGATTGACTCATTGCGAGGAAATCCCCATGAATGCCAGCGTCTTTGATGGCATGATCCTTCCAAATGGTTGCCCGCTTCACACGGGGGCGCACCGGTCTTACGTGATTGATCACACGTCAGGTCACACGTCACGAACACATGACAGAGGGACCAATCGGCAATTTGGGAAGGTTGCAGCTCAGGTAATTACCCATCCCTGGGCCTGGCCTGTACCAGGGGGTACGCGCAAAGCCTACCTGTCGATCTGGCGCTGGGAATTGCGCGTTACCCAGATTCCTGTTGTGCGTGAGACGCGTGAACCGATCTTCGGGAGCGCACACGGAGGAAGAAGAGAAAGAGGAACCTCAAACGCCAAAGCGCAGGAACGAGAGAAGGGAAACAAAGAAAGGAAAATGGAACGAAAGACAGTGGTGAGGCTGTTCTTACGTCAGTGACAGATAGTGCAGAACATTCCCAGTAACACCCCAGACACCTTCCCCAAAGGAGGGAAAAAGTAGCAAGAGAATAGTCATGCAGACGGAAGGGAAACGATGCTGCAAAGGCTGCTGCCCCATGGTAGCCAAGCACGAACCTACCAAAGAGTGGCGAGCCCCCTGGGGGAATCTATCCAAGGGGACTGTACAATCCTATAAGCAGCTTGTTTTTCCTCGACACGATGGCATCTATCACCAGGGCGATGCCACCTGTCACACGGCTCGCAGTGTACATACGCAATTCGAAGAGCACCAGGATGAATCGCCACCAAACTTCCAGCTTTTAATCCCATTAGAGCATCTCGATCAGGCTGTTCGAGCCATGGATTCCCAACCGAGTAACCTAGCGCATCTGGCCAAGGCACAGTAATCAGCACGACTACACATCACTGTCGTTTCCTTCTTGAACCTCATTGACCTTCTCCTTACGCTCCTCGCACTGGTATGCACTGCAAAAGATGGTTATTCAGGCTTCTGATGCATGGCCGCATTAAAGTGACTGCACAGTGCACATCTTCCAGTATAACAATATCTCTGATAACCCTTTCTTTGACGAGCAAAAAATTTTTCGATGCTAGTTAGGCACATAATCTGTCCGTCCACTTATCGTACCTGGTTAACTTCCGCAACATCTTCACTTATTGCATTTTTATATTTTCTCCTTTCATCAGTTAAATTCAATATTCCTTCTGTTACCCAAAGATTTCTACTAGCCCTCGTCTTTTTACCTACTTGATCCTCTGCTGCCTTCCCTACTTCATCCCTCAAAGCTACCCATTCTTCTTGTACTGTATTTCTTTCCCCCATTCTTGTCAATTGTTCCGTTATGCTCTCTCTGAAACTCTGTAGAACCTCTGGTTTACTCAGTTTATCCAAGTCCCATCTCCTTAAATTTCCATCTCTTTGCACTTTCTTCAGTTTTAATCTATAGTACATAACCAATAGATTATCGTCAGAGTCCACATCTGCAACTGGAAAAGTCTTACAATTTAAAACTTGGTTCTTGAATCTCTGTCTTACAATTATATCAGCTATCTGATGCCTTCTAGTATCTCCAGGGTTCTTCCATGCACACAACTTCTATCATGATTCTTGAACCAAGTGTTAGCTATGTTTAAGTTATGCTCTGTGCAAAATTCTACCAGGCGGCTTCCTCTTTCATTTCTTACCCCAAATCCATAATCATCTATTACGTTTCCTTCTCTTGCTTTTCCTACTATCGAATTCCAGTCAGCCATGACTATTAAACTGTCGTCTCCCTTCACTATCTGAATAATTTCTTTTAATTCATCATACATTTCTTCAATTTCTTCGTCATCAGCAGAGCTAGTTGGCTTATAAACTTGTACTACTGTAGTAGGCGTGGGCTTCGTGTCTATCTTGGCCACAATAAGGCGTTCACTATGCTGTTTGTAGTAGCTTACCCGCACTCCCAATAGAACGCAGTCTTTGGTTAGTCTTGCCCACAGCATTTTCTGTGTGTTCTTTCCAACTTACGTTGTTCATAATTGTAATGTCTAGGTATTTAGTTGAATTTACGGCGTTTAGAGTTGACTGATTTATCGTGTAACCGAAGTATAACGGGTTCCTTTTAGCACTTATATGGATGACATCACACTTTTCGCTATTTGGGGCCAGTTTCCAATTTTCGCACCATACAGATATCTTTTGAAAATCGTTTTGCAATTTGTTTTGATCTACTGATCAAATAAACGACAGCGTCATCTGCAAACAACCTAAGACGGTTGCTCATATTGTCTCCCAAATCGTTTGTATAGACAAGGAACAGCGGAAGGAATATAACACTACCTCGGGACGCGCCAGATATCATTTCTGTTTTACTCGATGACTTTCCGTCAATTACTTCGAATTGCGACCTCTCAAACAGAAAATCATGAATCCAGTCACATAGCTGAGACGATATTCAATAAGCACGCAATTTCACTTCAAGGCGCTTGTGTGGTACAATGTCAAAAGACTCCCGGAAGTCAAGAAATACGGAATCAATTTGAAATCCCCTGTCAACAACACTAAACACTTCGTGCGACTAAAGAGCTAGTTGTTTTTCACTAGAACAATGTTTTATAAATCGGAGTTGGCTGTGCATCAGTTGACCGTTTTCTTCGGGGTAGTTCATAATGTTCGAACACAATATGTGTTCCAAAATTCTGCTGCAAATCTAAGTTAATAATATAGGCCTGTAATTTAGTATGTTACTCCTAGTACCTTTCTCTAATATTGGTGTGACCTGTGCAAATTTCCAGTCTTTGGGTACGGATCTTTCGCTGAACGACAGGTTGCATGTTAAGTACGGAGCTATTGTATCAGCATACTCTGAAACGAACCTAACTAGTATACAATCTGGACCGGAAGACTTGCTTTTGATAAGTGATTTAAGTTGTTTCACTACACCGAGTATATCTACTTCTATGTTACTCATGTTGGCAGCTGTTCTTGATTCCATATTATGTAATATTTAGGAAGTCTGTGTTTAGTAACTCTGCTTTGGAATCACTGTCTTCGATAGTATCTCCATTGCTGTCGCTCAGAGAAGGCATTGATTGTGTCTTACCGCTAGCGTACTTCACATACGGCAAGAATCTCTTTGGAAGTTCTGCCAGGTTCCGAGG
This sequence comes from Schistocerca piceifrons, assembly GCF_021461385.2. Classification (NCBI taxonomy): domain Eukaryota; kingdom Metazoa; phylum Arthropoda; class Insecta; order Orthoptera; family Acrididae; genus Schistocerca; species Schistocerca piceifrons. Next base: position 440,174,161 of record NC_060143.1, read on the forward strand.
CAAAGTTTCGTTGTGGAAACTATTATAAGCATCTCGACTGAAGTTCCTGATAAATTTCGAGCTTCTATAAAAGATCACGAATCTTTGAGATTTTGCATCTGTTTAAATTCGGCATGTTTTTTTCGATGTTTCTGCAACAATGTTCTGACCCGTTTCGCGTACCATGTAGGATCAGCTGCGTCATTTGTTAATTTATTTGGTGTAAATCTTTTAATTTCAGGAGGTACTATTTCTTTGAATTCAAGTTAATTTGGAAGGCATCAAGTGGATTTTTTTCTGTTTATTTGCAAAGATACATTTTACGTTTGTCTTTGGAGGTTTTCGGACATACAATATTCAGTCTCACTACGACTATCTTCATTAATCCCATTTTCCCATTTTATTCTAGTTAAGAGCTCAGGATAATTTGTTGCTAAGAGGTTAAGTGTGTTTTCACAACCGTTTACTATTCGTTTGGGTTCATGAACTAACTGCTCGAAATAATTTTAAGAATCGTCGTTTAGCAAAGTGTCTGATGGTGTTTTATGTGTTCCTCTGGATTGAAACCTGTATTTTTGCCAACATATCGAGGTTAAAATAAAGTCACAACCAACTATAGTTTTATGACACGGTTACGTGTTTGAAATCAAACTCATGGTTTTTTTTTGTTTGTTTGTTTTTGTTCCTTCCAGCAATTGTATCATCTGAATTGGGAGGTCGGTAAAAGGTTCCAATTATTATTTCATTCTGGTTGCCAAGAATGACCTCTGCCCATACTAACTCAGTGTAACCATCCTCTTCAATTTCGCGACAAGGTAAAATACTTGTAACAGCAAGAAACACGCAACCGACAACTACGTTTATACCTTCCTCGGGAACCACCGTTAGGTTCTTCGTAAAAATTTCGGCTGAACTTATATCCGGCATTAGCCGGCTTTCAGAGCCTATAACTACACTACTGGCCATTAAAATCGCTACACCAAGAAGAAATGCAGATGATAAACGGGTATTTATTGGAAAAATATATTATACTGGAACTGGCATGTTATTTAATTTTCACTCAATTTGGGTACATAGATACTGAGAAACCAGTACCCAGAACAACCATCTCTAGCCGTAATAACGGCCTTGATACGCCTGGGCATATAGTCAAACAGAGCTTGGATGGCGTGTACAAGTACAGCTGCCCATGCAGCTTCAACACGATACCACAGTTCATCAAGAGTAGTGACTGGCGTATTGTGACGAGCCAGTTGCTTGGCCACCATTGAACAGACGTTTTAAATTGGGGAGAGATCTGGAGAATGTGCTGGCCAGGACAGCATTCGAACATTTTCTGTATCCAGAAAGGCCCGTACAGGACCTGCAACATGCGGTCGTGCATTATCCTGCTGAAATGTAAGGTGTCGCAGGGCTCGAATGAAGGGAAGAGCCACGGGTCGTAACACATCTGAAATGTAACGTCCACTGTTCAAAGTGCCGTCAATGCGAACAAGAGGTGACCGAGACGTGTAACCAATGGCACCCCGTACCATCACGCCGCGTGATACGCCAGTATGGCGATGACGAATACACGCTTGCATTGAGCGATCACCGCGATGTCGCCAAACACGGATGCGACCATCATGATGCTGTAAGCAGAATCTGGATTCATCCAAGAAAATAACGTTCTGCCATTCGTGCACCCAGGTTCGCCGTTGAGTACACCATCGCAGGCGCTCCTGTCTGTGATGCAGCGTCAAGGGTAACCGCAGCCATAGTCCAAATTGCTGCTAACGTCGTCGAACTGCTCCTGCAGATGGTTGTTGTCTTTCATTCGCCCCCATGTGCTGACTTAGGGAACGAGACGTGGCTGCACGTTCCGTTACAGCCATGCGGACAAAATGCCTGTCATCTCCACTGCTAGTGAAAGGAGACCGTTGGGATCAAGCACGGAGTTCCGTATTACCCTCCTGAACCCACCGATTCCATATTCTGCTAACAGTCATTGGATCTCGAACAACGCGAGCAGCAATGTCACGATACGATATACCGCAATCGCGATAGGCTACAATCCGACCTTTATCAAAGTCGAAAACGTGATGGTACGCATTTCTCCTCGTTACACGAGGTATCACAACAACGTTTCACCACGCAACGCCGGTCAACTGCTGTTTGTGTATGATAAATCGGTTGGAAACTTTCTTCACGTCAGCACGTTGTAGGTGTCGCCACCGGCGCCAACCTTGTGTGAATACTCTAAAAGGAGAATTATTTGCATATCACAACATCTTCTTCCTGTCGGTTAAATTTCGCGTCTGTAGCACGTCATCTTCGTGGTGTAGCAATTTTAATGGCCAGTAGTGTATTTGATCATCATAAGTTTTGTAATGTCTATCCATTCTCTGTTTTATTTACGGTTTTTGTTTTCTTTACACTGATTTGCGTCCGATAGTTCTTTCTTTTAGGTTTGAAGTCATCCACAGTGTCGTGCAATTCTTTTTCATCCGTTACAGAACATGTCGACGGCAAACATCAAACCCAATACCCTTCTTTCCTTCAGCATTTAGCCTTTGTCGTATGGTGGGCAGTGCTAAACCGTACTGTTGCTGAAAGGGGTGAGTGGCAGGTAGCAGCCTTGTGTTATTCTTCTTAGTAATTCAGTCGGATTGGTGCTTTGTATTCCCACTGACGCTTTTTGCTATAAATGTTGTGAGATTATAAGTTGATTTATTTTCGAGCCACTTTCTTATCCCTCATAATATCGGAAAACATACTCCATTTCTCAATATAAAATGCTTTTCGCGAAAGTTATAAAAAGTATGTATAATTCTTCTCCGTTCGCTGCAGATCTCTGTCCCAAAATTCGCAAAAATTATTTTGCATCTCTGTGCCCATAATCAAGTGAAACCGAACTGGAAGGTCCAACCCTTTTCTACGCTGATGGAAAAAAAAAAAAAAAAAAAAAAACCTCAACACCAAGATACAATCAATTTGTGCCTGCGACACTTCGGGAAAACATTTGTCTAGGAAAAATTCTTAAGTTATTAACGTTCTAAGATCAGAGGTTAATGTAGGCTCTAGGAAAGCCATTGTAAATGTAAGATGCTGCAACACTAATAACCGGTATCACAGCCAGAGCGTTAAATGCAAACGTACAAACCTGCACGCACTGTGTCGTACAGGAGCCGAATGTCAGTCTGTGGGGAGTTCTAGGCCTGTTGCATCAATACAGGGACCGTTAGTGCTAGTTGTGGATGACGCTAAGTTGTTTCTGGTTTTCTAATGGCATTTCAACTAAGAAAGACCGCAGATCAAAAGGGTGTCGTCGAACATTTCTTAAGATGTTGACCCCAGTAACCATGCACAGGATGATAGGGGTCAGAAACATCAAGAAAAGTGACTCTCATGCCCTGTAGAATCCCGAGGTGGAAATCAGATCTAGATCCAATTTGATCCACTTAGGGAAGTGGTGAAGACCTTCATTTGAAGTCTAATTTACTATGAATCGTATTATTACAGAGAAAAAACGTCCCTTTTTATCTGCCTACAGAACTCAGCATCAGCAAACTAAGGAGAATGTTCAGTACAGAAAGAGCGACACACACAATTTAACATCGGATTATCTTGCCCAAGTAGAGATGAGTTTAGCAACTGTATTGAACTAAGAAACAGAATACCAGCAGTACTAAATGAAAATGAGAAGTCTGGATTGCAAATTAAACTGGAGCTACGCAAGAAGAAATCAGAAGCTTTCTTCCTGCACTTGCATATGAAAACCAACAGTTTGTTTTGTCTTGAGCTCCTACCGTTAAAAGAGCATTCTTGTCCTTAAGGTAGAGACCAAAGTGTCTCCTACGTCAAATAATTTTTTTGCTACAACCTTCCAGTTTTTCAGGACTTGTCAAGTGCTAATGTGTTAATAAACAGCTCAATGGAAGATGGAGGCGAGAAATCCTCGAAGCAGGTGGCTTCCATCACATGCTCACATGCAATAAGATGAAAGCTGTTGGATCTGGCGGATGGATGTGCAGGCCAAATGTTTACCGATTTCCTGGCTAGCTGAGCAGCTGCAAACATAATGAATACTGAAATAGTTCTTCTAGTTACTGGGTAAATGGTTCAAATGACTCTGAGCACTATGGGACTTAACTTCTGAGGTCATCAGTCGTCTAGAACTTCGAACTAATTAAATCTAACTAACGTATGGACATCACACACATCCATGTCCGAGACAGGATTCGAACCTGGGACCGTAGCGGAGCGCGGTTTCAGACTGTAGCGCCTAGAAACGCTCGGCCACCGCGGCCGGCAATTACTGGCCAAACTTTCCTAAGTTAACAGAGTATTTGGTTTAATAGAAAGAGATCTAAGGAAAAAGTTACCATATTTAATGAAGCTGTGTATCACATAGTTTTTAGAAGTATGGAATTCTGGAACAATTTGAGGAAGTTGGGTATCTCAAGATTGGAAAAGAGCAAACCAAGGGGCATACGAAGTCAGTATGTCAGCTCTACTTCAAGCTGTCAGCAAGCAAGCGCAAAATTTTCCAGAAAACGAAGACTGGAAAAAATGGGGATCAAAGGAAATTTTGCTTACAACATAGATATTGGAGCAGTGAAACTAGTTCCAAAGGTCAACAGTAAACTGGAAAACATAAACTGTTTCAACATTCACATTGGTTTACTAGTCAAGACAGAAAAACTTCGAGATGTTGATAGGTTGCTACTCAAGTATTTTGGAGAAAACTGGAGGAATCTTCCCACTCATGAGTGGTGCAAAAATGTACTACAGAGACCAGCTCGAGAATTAGATCTGCCTCACGATCAATGTGAAACATACACAGCCCTATGAAGTTAATTGGTGTGCAGTGGATATCTACACATTCTGGTTTAAAAGGCGGACACCTGTGTTTTCAAACATAATTTTAAGGGGTTTATTTAATTAAAATGGTATTGGGTACTTTGCAGATACAATTCCTGCAGTACTAAAGTTAATTTTGCTAAATCATCATAAAAATGTATCAACTGCAAATTTCGTAAGAAAAAATGACGTTTATCTAAATTTCTTGCAGTTGACAGACTTCCATCTTTGCTGTCATGCTACCCTCAGTAGATGTTTATGTAAATATAATCGCCATTTATGATCACATTGTACACTAGGTAATGAACACCGACGGAAGATACTGACTGAATAATCGACATTCAAGCAGTACGAATATATATTAAAACGCAGATCTGGCCATGTAGGCAAACATGCTGTTATGGTAGATGATGTTACGCTTCTTTTAGTAACCAGTCCATATTTTAATGATACGGAGAGAATTCTCTTCCACAACTGTAAAAGTTCGTTTTGGCGGACTGTAATCACTTTAACAATTTCGTTTTTGTACTAAATGTTCTACACTCATACCAGAAGAGAAAAAGACTCTTTCGCGCTCGACAAAATGCGTCGAGAATGTGTTGCGTTTAGAGGAAACATTTCATCGTGGTGCTCTCTCAAACCGCCGGTTCTATTACAGGGCTGTTTGCTGTGGGGCAATTCTTGCTCACCGCTTCCACGGCAAGATTGCAAGCAGAGTCAGGGAGCACAGAGCCAGATGAATACTTTTCAAACCGCAGAAAAATGCGAGCCGACAGCCGACCCACTAGCTGAAGGCTGCTTCCTCGCGGCGCATAAATTCAAATATGCGCAGGCGCTTTCATCTTGATGCGGAACGCTGGGAATTTGAATAACGGCGCGTGTCACTGCAGCCGCGGTGGCAGCCCGAGTCCCGGCTGACCACGTTGACATGCAAATCCCCCCTGCCTGGCGTGCCTGATCGACAGCAAGTTAACTCTGCTAAGTTTATCGCCGCTCAGGGGCATCCGAGATGTGCGTCGCGTTTCTTTCTTTTTTAACATTTAACACGCAAAGATATCACAAAGTTTTCTTTTAATGAAACATTTACGTATGAAGAAGGCAATACTGTCTCTTACTTGCTGTTAAAAAGACGCCGTTTATCTAACGTGGTCATGAAGATCGAATGCTTCAACTGGAGAAGCATTTATAGAGGACTAAATACATTCAAACAATTACATAAAAGGAAACAACTATGCCAACGCCAAGAACGTGTCGTGAGAGATAAACGAAATTTGGTAGGCGTGTTTCTACAGTTGGAAGTCTACCCAAATTTCCAGTCACATAAGAGAAGCGTTAGAAGTGCCACTATGAGGATGTACGAGTATATCAGGATTTTTCTAAATACGGACTGTAAGCACTACCAGAAGGGAAGACCGTCGTGTTCAGTGTTTAGTGGATGTCTGTGGCGCTTCGTACCGCGTCTGCAGCAGCAACTCGAGGAGAAATCGACAGGCCAGAGACACAACGAACTTTTACAAATCGGTTAATTCAAGTAGACAAACAGCCTGAAGCGTGCATTCCACTGACCCCAGACACAGCCGTTGGCGAATTCAGTGGTATCAAGCAGGAGCTTATTAGAGGGCAGTGTGGAGATCTGTTGCGTTCCCTGACGAAAGCCGGTTCTGCCTCCGTGCCAGCGATAACCGTGTGTTGATTAGAAGGACGTAAGGTGAGCACCTGCAACCGATATGTCTGTCGCCTAAACACACTTGACCTACACCTGGAGTTATAGCCGGAACGCGATTTCGTTTGATAGCAGGGCCACTGTCGTAGTTATACAACGCACCCTGACTGCAAACCCTACTGTGCTGCCATTCATGACAGTATTTCAGGGGTGCTTTTCAATAGGAAAACGCTTGCCCATGTACCACTGTTGTAACCCAAAAAGCTCTTGAAAGTATCGACATGTTACCTTGGCCTGCTCGATCATAAGATCTGCCTCCAATCGAGCACATATGGGATATGATTGGAGGACAGCTTCAGCGTCATCCACACCTAGCATTAACTGTCCCTGTATTGACAAAGTGCAACAGGCCTAGAACTCCTTCCCACAGACTGACAAAAATGGTTCAAATGGCTCTAAGCAGTATGGGACTCAACATCTGATGTCATCAGTCCCCTAGACAGAACTACTTAAACCTAACTAACCTAAGGACATCACACACATCCATTCCCGAGGCAGGATTCGAACCTGCAACCGTAGCAGCAGCGCGTTTCCGGACTGAAGCGTCTAGAACAGCTCGGCACCTGTACGAGGCATTGCATGCAGGGTTGTACGATTGCATTCAACGCTCTAGCTGTGTTAACGGTTATTGGTGTTCCAGCATCTTGCATTTACAATGGCTTTCGTCGAGCCTACATTAACCTCTGATCTTGGAACGTTAATATCTTAAGAATTTTTCCTAGACAAATGTTTTCCCGAAGTGTCGTAGCCACACATTGATTATATGTTGGTGTTGGGATTGTTTTTTACTATTTTTTTATTTTAATTTTTTTTCATCAGCATAGAAAAGCTTTGGACCTTCCATTTCGGTTTTATTTGATTATGGACATAGAGATGAAAAATAATTTTTGCGAATTTTGATACAGAGATCTGCGGCGAATGGAGAAGAATTATACATACCTTTTATAAATTTCGGAAACGGCCTTGCCGCAGTAGATACACTGGTTCCCGTGAGATCACCGAAATTAAGCGCTGTCGGGCGTGGTCGGCGCTTGGATGGGTGTCCATGCAGGCCGCCATTCGCTGTTGTCATTTTTCGGGGTGCACTCAGCATCGTGATGCCAATTGATGAGCTACTCGACCGAATAGTAGCGGTTTCGGTCAAGAATACCAACATAACGACCGGGAGCGGTGTGCTGACCCCACGTCCTTCCTATCCGCATCCTCCACTGAGGGTGGCACGGCGGTCGATAGTCCCGGTAGGCCACTCGTGACCTGAAAAAGGAGTGCTTTTTATAAATTTCACGAAAAGCATTTTACATTGAGAATTGGAGTATGTTTGCCAATGTTATGAGGGATAAGAGAGTGGCTGGAAAATAAATCAATTTACAATTTCGCAATATTTATAGCAAAAAGCGTCAGTAAGAATGCAAAGTACCAAACCCATTGAATTACTAAGAAGAATAACAAAGGCTGCTACCTGCCACTCACCCCTTTCAGCACAGTACGGTTTAGCACTGCTCACCATACGACAAAGGCTAAATGTTGAAGATAGATGGGTATGGTGTTTGATGTTTGCCGTTGACATGCTCTTTATAGTAACGGATGATAAAAGAATTGCACGACACAGTGGATCTCATCGAACATAAAAGAAAGAACTATCGGATGCAAATCAGTGTTAAGAAAAAAAAACTATAAATACAACAGAGAATGGATAGACATTAGAAAACTTGCGAAGCGTAAATAGTTGTAGGCACTAAAAGCTGGCTAAAGCCGGAGATAAGTTCAGCCGAAATTTTTGCGGAGAACCTAACGGTGATCTGGGCGGATGGGCTAAATGCAGTTGACGGTTATGTGTTTTTTGCTGTTACAAGTATGTTACAAGTAGTTTACCTTGTTGCGAAAGTGAAGTAGATAGTTAACGTAAGTTAGAATGGGCAGAGGTCAATCTTGGCAACCGGAATAAAATAATAATTGGATCCCTTTAGCGACCTCTCAATTCAGAAGATGCAATTGCTGAAAGTGTCAAAGAAAACATGAGTTTGATTTCAAACACGTAACTGTCTCATACAATTATAGTTGGTGGTGACTTTAAATTAACCTCGACATGTTGGCAAAAATACATGTTGAAATCTGGAGGAACGCATAAAACATCATCAGAAATTGTGTTAAGCACCGTCTCTGAAAATTATTTCGAGCTGCCAGTTCATGAGCACAAGCGAATAGTAAACGGTTGTGAAAACACACTTGACCTCTTAGCAACAAATTATCCTGAGCTATTAACTAGAACAAAAATGGAAGCAACGATTAATCAAGATAGGGATGTCAGAGCGAGACTGAATATTGTAAGTTCAAAATCCTCCAAAGACAAACGTAAAATACACAGTTGCAAATAAAGAGATAAAATCCACTTAACGCCTTCCAAATTTAACTTGAATTCAAAGAAATAGCATTGGCAACAACTAAGAGATTTTTCCAAATAATTTAACAAACGACGAAGATGATCCCCCTTGGTACACAAAACGGGTCAGAATACCGTTGCAGAAACGTTGCAAAAAAAAACATGCCAAATTTAAACGGACGCAATATGTCCCAAATTGGTGATCTTGGACGGAAGCTCGAATTTCAGTGCGAGATGCTTATAATAGTTTCCACAACGAAACTTTGTACCGAAACTTGGCTGAAATTCCAAAGATTCTAGCCTTATGTGAAGTGTGCTAGCGCCAAGAATCAGTCAATGCCTTCTCTGAACGATAGCAATGGAGATACTATCGAAGACAGTGATTCCAAAGCAGAGTTACTATACACAGGCTTCAGAAATTCCTTCACCAAAGAAGAAAAGGAAATATTCCAGAATTGTAAGTAAGATCAGCTTCATCCATGAGTAACGTAGACGTAGGTATCCTTGTTGTAGTGAAACACTAACAAAAGCTCTTCCGGTCCAGATGGTATACCAGTTAATTTTAATTTTAATAACTAACAGCCTCAGTTGCACCGTTTACCTAGAATTTACCTTCTTCAGAATAACAGTAACTACCGTTTGTCCACAGTGGACATCGTCAAGCTAAAACTACAAATCCATAAATTATCGTCAGACTGTAAAAACGTATCTGAAACTGCCTCGGCCCCACTTCGCGACCGCGATGCGGCAGTCACGACTGCTGTACTGGACAGTTGGAGACTACTAGATGTGAATGTGGCGGAGATTTCGTCACAACTGAATGTGCAGATTTTAAGAGTTATACATCGAACAAGTTAGCCAATTTACATGCTACGTCACACGATAATATATCGTGAAATAACTGTCTGATAGACGTTTTGATAATCAGTAATCCTAATATTTATTCCTTTTCTCAAATGTAGCATTGTTCCAGTATTTTTTTTCTGGTATTGCCAATTTTATCCGTGGAACTCGTCTTCGTTTCCTCTTCATCCAGAATTAGACGGGATTTGGGACATTTGTGGTATTTCCGTGCTTCACTTTGTTTTCTTCTACAGCTGTTTTGTTCCAGACCAAATTGGTTCTTCCTAAACAGGTTTTGATCTTGTCAATATCTATTGCTTCGGGTCTTCATCTTGTAGTGTAGCCCTCAAACGTGGCCTCTTCATTCTCTTTGGTATATTTCGTTCTCTTAACGGATACGAGCCATTTCAACCTACTCCTCTCAAAAATATTATTCACTTTTTCTAGTTAGGTTTCCTTCAAATCTTCATAATATTTTGGAATAAAGAAATTCGCTTTTTTCTTTTTTTTTTTTTTTTTTTTTGCGAACGACTTGTTGTCGTCACTAACTTTGTCAACATAACTTGAAGTTCATATATCAACAAACAGAAGCTAACTGGAACACAGCCTGCTCGCTAAAGGGGCAAAAGGTCATACGCTGTATGTGTAAGAATACAAAATTAATCGAGAAAAATAATTAATTTTCTTTCAAATAATGCTTTATCCCGAAGATATTCAGCTGCACTTCAAAGGGTGACATAGAACATTAAGTAAAATAAACTCACTTTAACCTTTTTTTCTTGTTAGGAATTGGATTACTAGTTTCAGTTAACGATCTAGCCGTCTTCAGATCAGAAAACTTTCTTGATTTTAGCTTCTATTACGGCGTCGCACATCTTTCTTAACATGCCAGTATCAATACATGATATAACTAAAAACCTCTTTTAATTGGTCGTGGCCAATGTAATTGAGCGATGGTCATAAAACTGAATATATTTATATTAACAGAGAGGAGAGGCTGTGAATATGAAACAATATTTGCATATTGAATTAGTCACTAAAATGATTAAATGTAAAAGATATCGTCTTACCAAAGGCATTACGCCATTACAACTGACACAATCAGAAAGTAAATAATTTCGTAACAGAGATCACAATTTTTACGTTGCAGTGGTGTGGCACACGTCAGCTAGTATGGCAGCTGATTCTCATTAAAAAGTTTAGAACGCAACATTTGGCGTATACGTAGTATAATTATGTGAGACCGGTGCCATACTGGGGGACTAAATGCAGCTTACTGAGAAAATTAAAAGTCGTTCGAATACAAAACAACGTCTGATATCCAATGGCTAACTACTCTGATATAAATAAATTTCATTATAGTACAAGTAATTTCCTTCACGTTTAAGGTACGCTTATTAATTCGGCATATAACTAAAGATGCTGCGAACAGCATGATATCTTCTCCAGCAATCATTTGTTAGAAAGACCTTTAAATTGCAGCAGCGCATTCTGAGAGCTAAATAAATTTGTCATCGGTTTGCATTAACAATAGGATTCTCGAAGCTCGAAGTGCCATTTAATTTTGTTGTGTGTGTAAGTTTTACAATATTTACTTCATTTTAATGTGTACCAAACAGCAGCGATCTTTTCCATTTTGTATGAAATGTGTCAAATAAAATATACAGGCATTAACGGTATCTGCGTTAGAGGTAAATAAATACCATCCGCATTGCAGAGGCCGTACCGTTCGGTGAAAAATAAATGGGAACAGAGACAAGTGGTCCAAGCTTGTGTGACCCGATTTGGAAATCATAGCTCCAACATGTTCGATCACTGAGTAGTTCACAGGGCTCACAGGCCTGTCTGATGTAGTGGGTGATTCCGTGTCATTGATGCAAACCTTCAGGTAGAATTTAATAGGATACCTGTAACAATTTGAGGTATAGAACTACTGTCCGGAAACATTCTAAGTGAATATCGTTCTGATATGTCTGACATTGGACCTCTTCTACTGGAAGCTCTGTCCCTTCTATATTTTAGGAGGAGATAGTGTGGGCTCTACAGTGCATACTTTAAGAACAACGGCCACTCGTTCACCTTTGCTGCTACGGAAACACATCCCTTCTACTGAATAAGCGTTCAAAGCTCTTAAGGTATGCGCTTTCTTAGAGTCGACGTTTACTGGAAAATTTTGTTTTGTTTTGGTCCATACTACCTCCTCCGACAACATGGAAAACGAAAAGGTTGCAGTTATGAAAGATCGACTATCGGATGTATGACTACTATTTTCACTTATAACTTTCGAATCGATCCTTTCCGCATCAGGGTCCCTTACATGATATTGATGCTTTTACCATTTTTTTCGTTCCACAACCTGCGACACAGTCGCGAATTGGACAGTGACCCTAACATAGAATAAATTTCCTTTACTTCACGCCTATGGTCACAATTTTCTTTTTGTCATCAGGCTGCCGGTTTCCGTCTATAAAGATCAACTTCAGATCTGTTAAAATTTTTTTAAAAAAACATGTCCAGTATATTAGGACACGTTTTCATAAGAAAGAGCAGGAGATGGTCTTTACAGACCAAAACCGGTAGTCTCATGACAAAAAGTTTGTGACCATAGACCTGAAACAAAGGAAATTTATTTTTCATCATCCCTTAAAGTTTGTGACGTCTTCGCGGGATCACCATGTATGCAAAACTAACAGTTTGTGGTTGGTGGTTAGAGAATTTCATTATACGACCTTTTGGAAAGTTTTCAAGTAGTAAAGTAATGTGACTATCAGGGCACCGAGAATTTGTAGAGTATGGAAATAATTTTCATTAGTCGCATCGTTAAATGAAAGAACCGACTTTTGTCCAGAATTTCACCACCAAGCCTTCTGAATATAGGAGTATGACATAAATTATACCCAATGTCATATATCGTGTAAAATAGAAAACTTATTGCTTGGAAAGGCGATCCTGGATCGATAACGTTTTTAGTATAAGAAAAATAAAAGGAATGCGAGCTTCATAAGAAAGGCAGTCGTATTCACAAATGAGTCAAAGGCTTTCGGCAACGTGCAGCGAAGAAATACATAGAAAGTAGGGAACATATGTGATACACCACTGCACTCGATTCATACAAAGTATTCATATAGAGTGTAAAAAAGCCACGTGCACTGAATTTTACAGGCTTACAGGAGACAAACAGGAATATTTCTTTAGATAAAAATGTCACAGGTGGAACGTTAACTCCGCTGGTGGTCATTGAAGGGTTTGACTCTAGTGTTGTTGAGAGACGGTGTTCAGATTTCTGTGTGATGACAAATGTTTTGGAGATGTTGCTGAAAATGTCGTCCGCGTATATTAATACACAACTGACATCTTCATCTAATGTTTGTCCGTCACACTAGAAGCAACGAGTTGCATCTCGAATAATTGCTGCAGGTTCAGCCAAAAGGACAGCCGACTCTTCTTTAGTGTCTATCGCCGTCTCACGCACCAGACACTTCAGCTTCCCGCACCGGAAGAAATCCGCAGGAGTGTGGTCGGCAGAACGTGAAGTTCACTGTACTGGCCCACATCACCCAGGTCAAGAATTGGGGATCGTCTAAATGTTCTCCGGCGTAGTAGTTTCCTGACTGCTGACAGGACATTCTCCAATAGGTACACGCCCCAAAAGAGCTCGTTGCCCGCTCTGGTGAATGCTCAGCCATTATTCGTGAAACACTGGCAGTTGTGAACCTATTAGGTAATCATCAGTGCAATGATGCCAGTTTAGCATGAATGTAAACGGACGGCATTTTCAGCAACATATCGAAAGCAATATTCTTCACACGGTACTTAGAGCACTGTCCTTGAAGATCACTAGCGTAAAAACCCTCATTTTCTTCATGCAGTAAAAACTGTTCCTGCATGCTCTAAACACACTAAAATTTAGTACACTTGTTTCTTGAGCCCTGTGTAATGCAGGGCATAAACGAAGATACAGGAAACTACACGCAGACGTAAGGCTGGACCAAGTTAATATCTGAAACTAACACCTTGATTCACAAGTACGTGAATTATCTCAAACACAGTATCATTTAATCTTTAACTATGCTGCGTCCGTTCTAAGGCTGAGCGCGATCGGTGTGTCCTACAATTATGTGAAAGACCAGCGTTCAGCTCTTACTTTGGCCGGAGAATGTTTCCTATAGGGATGGCTGGAGTGGGATGTTTCAATGTGCCTCATGAGGGCAGTTGACGTGCTACATGAATGAGAAGCAAGGATTGTACGGTATGTAAGGTGACGAGGGGTACTGATTCCATGCCCTCCATACAGGACCAAAATGACGCCGAAAACAGCAGGAGTCGGCCACCGTTCCGCTACGCTTCGCGCCTCATTGCGTATTTGCTCTTTAAAATAATGCTGTGAAGAAGACACGTAAAATCAGTATTATTAAAGTGGAGTAAATATTGTTGCAAGTGATAGTATTTCTTTCATTAATTTACAGTGAGGTGAGAAAAGTCGTGGGATATCTCTTAATGTCGTGTCGGAGCTTTTTCAGTCAGGCGTGGTGAAGCAATCCGACGTGATGTGTACTCAACATGTCGTTGGCAGTCCCGCGCGAAATTTTGAGCCTTCCTATTTCTATAGCCGTCCATAATTGAGAAAGTGTTGTTAGAGCAGGATTTTGTGCATGAACTGACCTCTAGATTATATGCCACTAATGTTCGATGGGATTAATGTTGGGCTACCTAGGTGGTCAAATCATTCATTCGAATTGTCCATAATGCTCTTCAAACCAATCGCGAACAGCTGGGGTTTGGTGACACGCTGCGATGTCGTCCATAAAATTCCATCCGTGTTTGGAAACATAAGGTCCATGAATGGTTGCAGTGTTCTCCAAGTAGCAGAATACACCCATTTGTAGTCAATACTCGGTTCAGTGGGACCAGAAGTCCCAGCCCTTTTCCACGTACAGCCCACACCATTATGGAGCCACCGCCAGCCTGAGCAGTGCTTTGTAGACAACTTTGGTGTACGGCTTCGTGCGGTGTGCGCCACACCCGATCCCTACCGTCAGCTCTTTTAACGCCAAATTTCGCCACACTGCCCTAACGGATACGTTCGTCATTTGTCCCCCATTTATTTCTCTGGTTATTTCACGCAACACCGCCAATTCTGTGGAAACGTCGCTGCTCTGGATCGTTAAGCGAAGGCCGTCGTCCACTGCATTATCCACGGTTAAACGTAATGCGTGAAATTTGGTATTCTCGGCACACTCATGACACTGTGGATCCTGGAATACTGAATTCCCTAACGATTTCCTAAATGGAATGTCCCATGCGTCTAGCTCCAACTATCATTCCGCGTTAAAAGCCAGTTAATTCCCGTCCACTTCCCATAATCACATCGGAAACCTTTTCGTGTGAATCAGCTGAGTACAAACAACAGCTCCGATAACGTACTGAACTTTCATAATTTGTGAAACCGATAGTACCGCCATCTCTCTTTATGGGCATACCGCTATCCGACGACTAGCTTCAGTGTAAAAGCTTTATGCCACTCTCTTGCCAGACTGACGTCCACAATCGGAAGCTAGACGACCAGAAGGCTCCCATGACCTTCAACAACCAAAAGCTGGAAAAACGCTGAGCTGTTGCGAAAAAACTCTTAAACTAATGTAGCCATTCTACAACGAGTAATTAGTGTTACAAGCGACAATTTTCAAGATATTCTATTCATTTGCAATTTTACTTTTGGGTCACAGTATTTTTTATTTCCTTCAGTCACGAATTATCTTCGCAGTGTTTTGCGTGTTTCTGCTATAGTCAGTTTCTATTAGTACAAATATGCTCAATGAGCAATCTCCTCCTGTAGAAAAGCAGGTTTTAAATGTTCTTACATTGTCAAGAACTGCTGTGGAGTCAGCTGTGAAAACGTGCCGTAATTTTTATGCTAAGAAAGAAGATACGAAGTAGATTTTATGGAAATTATTGAGGAAATGGACGTCCAATGTGACCAACGTTTATACTCATATAACATAATTAGTAAACGGTGCAGTTTTATAAATAAGCATCAGTCACGACTGAAGTATTCTGGAGCTTAATTTCGTCTAGTGATATACGAATCACAATAGATGCATGCTCAGAATCACCTGATAGCACGCATAGTCATTGAATACTGCGAATCGAGACGTTCAGTTGCAATGTATACTATTACACATAATATAACAGACCTATACAATCAGGAACTGAAATAAAAGTGCTCAAAAACTTGCTATACTGTCATTTAGCGCTAGATCAGTTAACTTAGTTATTTTTGACGAACTGTAGTACCCATGGTATTGGGTGCTGAATAAAAGTTGTCATTATCACATTTTGTGCTCTTTTAAAAAAGGAAGTGGACGCCAAAGCGCTAAGAGCACAAGAAACAAAATTTTTGGAAGTTCCTTAAAAAAGTTCCAAAATTTGAATGATTCTTGACTACAGCAACCTTAGCGGCCTAGTTCTCTTAGTAAAACTTGGTTTCCCAATAATTCCAACCATATGACCGAGCTAGAAAAGTATAATCTTCTACCCCACCTAATCCAAGCAATATTTCATACCTTACTGGACCACTGGCACTTGCTAAGTTAGTGCTCGAGTACGCTGTTATGGTCTGTGGAAACACCACTGCAGGCACAATCAAGTCGCTGCAAACAGTTGCGAAACAAAGGCTTCAAGCATGCTTTGCCAATTCAAAGGGATTTCCCGACAAAGCAACTAGACCATATCGTTTAAAGATTCCGGCACGTGCAAGAGAACCCTACGCGTCAGTGTGTGAATCAGCAGTCTGGGAAACCACATCCAATGTCGGCCACGTACAAGATAGCAGGAAGCCTCAACAAAGTCAGAAGCGCGCATAAATCGTGACCGTCAGTTGCTCCTGAAGGAGAAGTTGGTGGTAATCGTCGAAAGCTTGAGGCCTTACCCAAACTTAACGCGGCAAGACGCCCAAGGCTGTTTATCGCCACCTATTTTTCACCGTCCTGAATTTTATTAAGGAGATGAGACAAATAATCACCTGTTTCGTGATAATATTCAACAGGTTATTGTTCATAATAAATCCAATACTTATTCACCCATCTACCAATGGAAACTATCATAAAAAACTCCGTACTTAGTGGCTTCCCCCTAATCGGCGATGTATATTTCGGTATTAGACACACTATTATCTAGCATAGTGACGTACAACACATTTTTCCGTGAGTACGTGGTTTTCGTTATATTAAATGTATGATGTATGACTTATACGTTTACATTTCTTGTTTATTCCGATTGATGATACTAATAGACCTACAGAATACACTTCGTGATTTATTTTTTTTTTTTAAATGGCTCTGAGCACTATGAGACTCAACTTCTGAGGTCATTATTCCCCTAGAACTTAGAACTAGTTAAACCTAACTAACCTAAAGACATCACAAACATCCATGCCCGAGGCAGGATTCGAACCTGTGACCGTAGCGGTCTTGCGGTTCCAGACTGCAGCGCCTTTAACCGCACGGCCACTTCGGCCGGCCACTTCGTGATGTGAGCGGAATGTCTTTACAAAGAGAATTTTCGTGTGACATCTCGTTATTCTTTGCTGGCAATAGGAATATCCGTAAACTTTCAGATTCGAAAGTTGGCTTTCGGACTTGTGTATTGAGTAAACCTATTGAATCTTATTGTGGGAACCATAGCATCCGCACAGCGATTTTTACATTGCTGCGCGGCAGGATTAGTGGAAATTGTAAGTTGGTGGTGACGGTGAGTGCCTGGATTGGCTGGAAATGGAAGACGGTGTGGAAGTTAGGGCGTTTGTGGGGAGGCGTGCAGTGAGAGAGCTCTTCTGATCCGACTCCATTCCCTGAGCCTTACGTCTGGTCTACCTTCTGCGGCACCAGCGAAAAATCTCGCACGCCTTTGGCGTGTTTGCATAGCCTTATCCACACCCGCTATTCATCGGCAGCCGGCGAGATCTTGCTCCTGTTGGATTTCACAGCGTCAACATGAGATGCGTCTCGTCAGAAGTAGAGGAGGCCAGTGAAAAAGTTAGTCTTCGGTGAGCCACTGTTCCTTTCGGTTTTTCACGGAATTTGCCTCACACTATTTACGGAAATGACGGAGAACCTAAATTAGGACAGCTGGTAGGGGGACTGAACCGACGTCCTCCCGAATGCGAGTCCTCTGTGCTGGCTACTGTATTACCTCTCTCGGGACTTGTATGAAAGTTTTAAGTGATATATTTGAAAATAAGTGACGAAATATAGAAAACAATTATAACCCGGCGAAAAATAAGACTCTGAAACTAAGATGAGAGAGGTGCGAATTGAAAACTGTCTCTTTTATTTGGTAATAGCAGCAGCAGAAAAAAGGACAAACTATACTTGCAGCCAGTGATCCCAATATGCAAACTGTTTACGGAAGAACTTAAGTTTCGTATATAGTTACAGATTAAAACATTAAAGAACTATGGAAAAAAAAGATAAGCAGCAATACAGTCGAAAGACAAATAAATCCGAATACAAAGTTCGCTCCTGTCCTAGATTGATTATTCATATATTTCTACAAATACTGATCAATACTATTTGATTACCGACGCACAGTGAGGTAAATATTTCCAAATGTTGAGCTGGAAAAGCGAAGCTGTCTGAATCATCTTATTGCTGTTTTTGGGAAATAATTTTTCTGGCTAATGTTTATAGAATGATTCATTTTGCTCAATTTATTTTATTTCATTCTATTTATTTTATGTCATTTATCCCAAAGAACCACAGAATAAATTAAGCACTGTATTTTTAAGCAGAAACTAGAGGTAAATAAATGCAATACCATATAAATTTAAAAGAAAAAAAGAGCGTAGACTCGGAAAAAGAAAGAGATACTAGCCTGCTGAAATGTGCGAATGTTTGCAGTAACAATTGACATTACAGCTGGCTGTGCAAGAAGGCAGTGAGACAGAATATCAAAAACTTGTTCTTTCAATACAGTCAATCAGGTTAACTTTTTACCAGTCAGGGTATCCTTCGACCACTCAGCAATTTTGTTTCAAATGGCTGCTGCTCCACCTACTTGCCATATTTAGCTCTGTGCTTTCTAGTAAGCATATCAGTAGTCCTTCCAACTTCCTACAACCTCTCAGGCTTGTTATTATGCTTGAATTTCTTTGGCTGTGAAGGGAGTTTCTGCGACAGTGGTTTAAGTTGAGCAATGCACATTTATACAAATATCCTGATACTTCAAAGTAAGCATGCGTTACGGAATTAACACTGTTTACGTTTACTTCTTATTAACGCTTGATATCCTTTTGAAATGACATAAATACTCCAAGAGCTTTAGATATAACAAAAATTGTACCTTTTTAAGACTGGTCCAAATTCACACTGAATGTTATCTTAAACAGTGTCTGTTGCAATGTGTAACTTCTTTTGCGTCCAGTATTTTCAAAAACTGGAAAAATGCGATACAATATTGACCTGATTTAGTGCGGACAAATCGTTCGCTAATATTTCTGAAATTGAGTATCTATTCCTATATTATACGACTAAGCACTGTAAATAGGACTTGGTGTAAAATGTTGTCAGTTAAAGGGGCGGGAATTAACTAGGATAAAAGCGTCTATATTTTACGACTGATGTTGGGTGGTATTAATCTTAGGGAGGCACTGACTACTTACGACTTGCATAGCATGCTGTTAGATGGCGTAATGCGGTCATACAGTACAGTATGGAGAGTATAACTCTTATACAGCAGTCTCGAGTGACGCCAGCCAGAAGCAACTTGTTGCTAATTAAATACAGCTGTCATAAATTAGCTGAATGTATGCAGCACGAGAACTTGAAGCTTTTTGCTCCGGATGGAAACTTATTGGAGCCTTGAAAGGCAAGGACCGGCGCTGTAGCTTGAGAAGCATATCGAATGTGCTTTTCTTTGTGAGTTGCTTTTAATATATTGTGGAGTAGGATTTCAGTACTTTTGGCACGTTCGTGTGGAGGCAGGTTTTCCAAGTCGTTTCTAAGTTAAGTCGTAATTTTTTTTTGCTAACATCACACTTAGAAACAAGGTGGAGATTTTTCTAAACTCTGGCATTTCTAAAGCTACAGTTAGCACATACAGGACTCTAATTCAATTATATATCCTAAAACTACCGGTTCGCTGTCCTTGAAGTGGTACAACGATGGGAGTGGAAAGCTATTAATTTGAATGCAGCCGAAAAGAACGAATAAGGTACAGGCCTTCAACTATAAAGGCCCATGACGTTTCTTGCACATAGATGTATATTTTGCAGAGATTTATGAATGTGAAAAAACGTACGAGAATAAATTTCCGTCGCAGTTCACACATTTAGAACTATGACTCGTTTCACTGTTTCTTTTTCTGTCCTAAGTACTTCTATTTTAGTTTTTGAGGCCCAATGATTAATGTAATTCTTATGTGGTGCAGCACATACGTGACTTTTTTTATCATCAGTTTTGCCACCTCGGCACACACTAAAACTGATAGGCATTATAACAGTATTACCTTCTGTTAAGTCATCACTAAATTTTACACCACTGTTCAGCATGGTCTTCCCTTCAGTTAAGCCTTCACCAAATTTTACACCGCTGATAAAGATAAATTTCAATTTAAACTTCACGTTCTTTCCCGTCACTGGCATTTGATTAGTTTCGCTGACTGACGATGCATGTATTTCTAAAAATGATTCAGTAACTGTAAAATTCACATTAACAATCTCCAATCGCTCTGATTTACTTTGAACTCGTTGCTAAATGCAACTGAGGGCTGGTTTCCCAGATTAACTCTGTACAGACCAAAAACAAAATTTTTTCCTCGCGTGCGTTTAAAGGGCTTAATTTACGTGATTCGAAATCACACCTAATTGTATGGCAGAGCTTTCATAGAATAACTTTCAGGCTATTTATTTAACGTTCGAAAATGAACAGCTAACTATTTCCTTGCGAGCTCTGAATACTCTTTTCTTTATTACGGCGGTCATTTGCCTCTAGCTTGGCGCTCCGAGGAGAGAGTTGGTGCTCGAAATTGAGATTGCTTCCTTTCTTTGGACCTTATTGATGATACGGCGCAGTAATTATACTGAGGAGGACGGAAAAGCATGGTATAGGCACTCCCTTAGGTCTGTATGTGTCATGTCAATAAAACGTAGTCATTTTCTTTGCCCTCCAAACAATATTCTCCCCTCATGTTTCATTTTCATTTGTTCATAATGCCTAGGTTTCTTGCCGTCGGCGACTATTAAACTCTGTGATTTACCTTACAACCGAAATTTAAACACTTGTACAACTAACAAGTTACATTACGTGGCATGCTTTTCGTTTCTTACGTATCTCTACATGGTTTCGTCAGGATGTGTGTGTTCAAAACTGAAACTAGGACAGAGCCACTTAAGGGGGAGTAGGACGTCAAACAGACCGACTTGGAGCAGGAGAGGCATCTCAGGACAATTTAATTTCCAGTGTCTATACTTTTACAAATAAATTCATAAAACTTTGTCAGCATCGCCAGGAAGGATTCAGGATTCACACTCATCGCAGTGGAAGTTCGACAACATTAGAAAATAATTTATTTTTTTTTTTTTACGTGAGAAATTTCATCATGTTTTCACTTACTAATGGCTGCATTTGATGCTATAGGTGCACTTTTCTTCATAAGTTAGAGAGATTCTTCGATGAATTTTGCACAGCATACATACCATACTCATAGGTGTATGAAACTCTAGAATTTATTTAATTTATGGAAAAACGAATGAACTGTTGTATTTTAAACTTCATGTTTAGAAAAAAACACAAATTTTATAGTTAATTACCTCAATTTTTACCACAGTTTTTAATAGATTTGGATAATTCTAGAGTTTCATACTTCTTTAAGTATGGTCTGTAGGCTGCGCAAAATTCATGGAAGAATCTCTCTTATGAAGAAATGTGTACCTACAGCAACAAATGCTGCTATTAGTAACTGACAAAATGATGAAATTTCAGAAGTTAAATAATTAATTCGTTATGTTTTAGAACTTCCACTGCTATTACTGTAAATTATGAATCCTTCCTGGTCATGCTGAGAAACTTTTATGAATTTATTTGTAAAAGTATAGACAGTGGAAATGTAAATGTCCTGTGGTGCCTCTCCTGCTCCAAGCCGGCCCGTTTGACGTCCTATCCCCCTTAAATTGGGATGCCGGACAGTTCTGCGTATGGCTTCTTCCAGAGCATAAGAATACAGTGAAAGTTAAGTTTTGTTTGGAACAAGTTTTATGTATCAATTAATTTTATGTCGTTGAACTGGGGGATCCATTTTCTTTCCCAAGTATAAAAAGATCGCAAAAATATATTCTGAGGTACTCATATTGTGCTTTCTGCATAGTGTCATACCGAATTATGAAGTAGCCAGCTACAAATTTTAACAGACTGTTCGCAATGGACACGTTCGTCTCACATCGCCAAGCCGTGAAATGTGTAGTAGCTGTGGTGAAGTAGGTGTAGGGAATTAGCGCAGCACTTAACTCATTGAGGTCGGCAGCTGTATCGGAAGGCACGAACAGGCGAGCCTGGCCATTCATCGCGCAACGAGTGCCCTCCATCCAGACAGCCAGCACTTCCTCCCAAGCGGCGGCAGAGGATTTAGAGCGTCTGCGGGTGAAACCTCTCGATGTTGATCCAGTCGTCGCGAGGCGCCTGACAGAGGGCGGCGGACGGGGAACCGTCGGGCCGGCCTGGGTCGTCAGTCAACACGGGGGAGGCCTGCCCCTGCCGCCTCTCCCTTTTGATACCGCCCCACCCACCCCAACCACCCAACCCCAGCTCCTCCCCGTTGCCAGAATATTTGACGTCAGCAGCGATGCCTCGCCTCGGTTTCTGAAATACTGCCGCGCCATTCAGTCGTCGGCGAACACAAAGCTGGTGCTGACGCCATTGTGGGTCCTTGATCTGAACTAGCAAGAGAAAAGGCTAGATTTCTAGTCCAAGAGACCTCACTGTTTTCTGAAAATGGTATAACTTAAATATAATTTACGAATAGCATCAAGGACACTTCAACTACCTCTTTACGTATTGTAACAGATTTGTATTCGGCACTAACATTACAGCCTACAATAGTCAATGTAAGTAGGATAAGTGAGGTGACTTTAATGATCTTCCAAGATAAGTTACACGATACAAAAAAATCAATTGATGAAAAAATTTTCGACTTTTGTTTAATTGGGGTTCTGAAATACTGCCGACAGACGAAAATTTGTGCCAAACTTGAATTCGAAACCGGATTTCTTGCTTCTCACGAATGGTCATCTTAACCGCTTCGGCTATCCGAACACCTCTCCCTACTGACCCAAATCTCCACATGCCACGCACTACAGAGTAAAGTGCGCTGACTATTTCTCCCGTAGCGCTACTGCTTTCGTACGAGAGGGTGGACATTATTGTGCATCTGCACTGGAAAATCTATATACCGTGAAGGGGACTTATTATACAGAGTGTTACAAAAAGGTACGGCCAAACTTTCAGGAAACATTCCTCACACACAAATAAAGAAAAGATGTTATGTGGACATGTGTCCGGAAACGCTTAATTTCCATGTTAGAGCTCATTTTATTTTCGTCAGTATGTACTGTACTTCCTCTATTCACCGCCATGATTTCATACGGGATACTCTACCTGTGCTGCTAGAACGTGTGCCTTTACAAGTACGACACAACATGTGGTTCATGCACGATGGAGATCCTGCACATTTCAGTCGAAGTGTTCGTAAGCGTCTCAACAACAGATTCGGTGACCAATGGATTGGTAGAGGCGGACCAATTCCATGGCCTCCACGCTCTCCTGACCTCAACCCTCTTGACTTTCATTTATGGGGGCATTTGAAAGATCTTGTCTACGCAACCCCGGTACCAAATGTGGAGACTCTTCGTGCTCGTATTGTGGACGGCTGTGATACGATACGCCATTCTCCAGGGCTGCATCAGCGCATCAGGGATTCCATGCGACGGAGGGTGGATGCATGTATCATCGCTAACGGAGGACATTTTGAACATTTCCTGTAACAATGAAGTCACGCTGGTACGTTCTGTTGCTGTGTGTTTCCATTCCATGATTAATGTGATTCGAAGAGAAGTAATAAAATGAGCTCTAACATGGAAAGTAATCATTTCCGGACACATGTCCACAGAACATATTTTCTTTCTTTGTGTGTGAGGAATGTTTCCTGAAAGTTTGACCGTGCCTTTTTGTAACACCCTGTATAGGTTCTTGGTCTGTTCTTTCGAACGTGGGTGTCCGAAAGAACAAACATCAGATTTATATAACAAAAAGACTAATAACACAGCTGTATATTATATCTGGATTTCTCCGAAACTAAAAGAAGTATACAATGTAATTTAACACACGTAATAAACACTCCCAGAGGACAAATCAGGCTAATGCCGTGTAATGCTGCTTCTAGCCATTAAAATGCCCTCATAAGGAGATGTAGAGAGTCCACAGGTTTCGTCAGCTATGCCAAATCGAGTAGGAAGAACAGCGCTTGTAAAACCAAAACCGTGTTCATGTTCACTGTAACAAGAACGAGTTTGCCCAAGTCTCTTACCACAGAGCAGCCAAAGAACGGAAAATGTTGTGTATTATTAACTTCTGTAACTGTATTACGCACAAATTTTTTTTAAGAAAACGTAAAAACAGTTTGAACAGTAAAACGAAACCAAAGCAGCCCTCTTCATGCATAATCTATACTTTTTTTTCATAATTTCCAGTTCCTTACCTCGAAAGTAGGTGAAGTCGCGAAGACAACCCGGAATTTAAATCCTGACACAGTTGTCAATTATACCATAACAAAGTACAATGTACATCCTCCTCCTCCTTCGTGTTCATCGTCCTGCTGATTATAAACGGTTAGCGCTGCTTCTCCGCCCCCAGTCGCCGTCTTCTTCTGTCTCGGCTATTATCAACGTTCTTATTCCTTGCTTTAATCGGTTCCTCCACATCATTTTGTCAGATGCTTTGCGGGCGACCCTTCTTCTTCCACTGGGATGGTATTCTGTCGTCATCAATCCTATTCACATGCTCAAACCACATCATCTGTTTTTGTTGGAAGTCGTCACAGATCATCTTCATCCTCCGCAGATCGGTTTTTTTCCTGTCTTTTTCTTGTTTTCTTCACTAGGCTGCTGCTGCGTACACAACTACACTCTAGACGCACATCTGAATATCATTACTATTTAACAATTACGAAGCATTTCTGCGTTCACTAACATTCTATAATATCCGCCTATCCCTACAGCTTACTTCTGTTTGACTAAAGATTTCGAACGTCTTATGGAACTGGTTTTCCATGCCGACAGATCTTCTGAATGCGTCTTTGAACTTGCTTCCATTATAAATCGCAACGTCAGATTTGTCTCAAATGGTTCAAATGGCTCTGAGCACTTTGGAACTTAACATCTGAGGTCATCAGTCCCCTAGAACTAAGAACTACTCAAACCTAAATAACCTAAGAACATCACACACATTCATGCCCGAGGCAGGATTCGAGCCTGCGACCATACCAGTCGCACGGTTCCGGACTGAAGCGCCTAGAACCGCCCGGCCACAGCGACCGGCCAGATCTGTCTCTCTTGTGCACTTACCTTTCCTAACGCCAAACTGAGCGTCATGTAACACGTCCACAACATCTACCGTACATGGAATTGAAAATAATGCACATAGAAGAAGTTGCAAAATCGTGAACTCTTCAGACTGTGTTTATGAAGAAGAATGGTAAGATATTGCGAACAGTGTGATTTAACCCAACAATAGAACATCAATATCGCAACGTCAAACAATCGAAATCGTCGCTCACATCACATAGAAGTAACTCCACGCATTTCCACCAGAACTAAAAAAGCGAAAGTAGCAGGAAATGGAATAATCTCGTGACGTTTCTGGTTAGGGTCCACTACTTTCAATGAAAGTGGATGTAGACTGTAATAGCTAGACGGAGAGCTTCATTCAACCAATTTTAGAACCTAACAGCATATCAACAACAAAGACAACAACAACAGCAATAAAGACCACCTTGAAACTGCCCTTTCACTAATTTTTTAATATGTTCGTTCAGGATAATACTACTAAGCGAGAATTGCTAACTGCAAAAGTAACATCATTCCTTACGAAAGATAACACAGCATATATTTTCACTAGTCAAGAGATATATAGTCACTTTTAGCATTCCTGCCTAGCGAGTACTTTGTTAACTCCAATAAGGCATTTCTCCGACCTGATACTCTTCTGTCACCGTTCATCCTGACAAACGAATACCTATATTCGGTATTTTCTAGCCACCCTAGACTGAAGCATTTTTAATCAATTTCAAATATCAGGACTAAGTGTACAGAATTCTAGAACGTACATTAGTGGCCATTGAAAGTGCTACACCACGAAGATGACGTGCTACAGACGCGAAATTTAACCGACAGGAAGAAGATGCTGTGATATGCAAATGATTAGCTTTTCACAGCATCCACACAAGGTTGGCTCCGGTGACGACACATACAACGTGCTGAAATGAGGAAAGTTTCCAACCGATTTCTCATACACAAACAACAGCTGACCGGCGTTGCCTGGTGAAACGTTGTTGCGATGCCTCGTGTAAGGAGGAGAAACACGTACCATCACATTTTCGACTTTGATAAAGGTCGGATTGTAGCCTATCGCGATTGCGCTTTATCGTATCGCGACATTGCTGCTCGAGTTGGTCGAGATCCAATGACTGTTAGCAGAATATGAAATCGGTGGGTTCAGGAGGGTAATACGGAACGCCGAGCTGGATCCCAACGGCCTCTTATCACTAGCAGTCGAAATGACAAGTATCTTATCCGCACGGCTGTAACGGATCGTGCAGCCGCGTCTCGACCCCTGAGTCAACAGATGGGGACATTTGCAACACAACAACAATCTGCACGAACAGTTCGACGACGTTTGCAGCAGCATGGACTATCAGCACGGAGACCATGGCTGCGGTTACCATTGACGCTGCATCACAGACAGGAGCGCCTGCGATGGCGTACTCAACGACGAACCTGGAGGCACGAATGGCAAAACGTCATGTTTTCGGATGGCAACATCGCGATGAACGCACATTGGAAGCGTGTATTCGCCATCGCCGTACTGGCGGATCACCCGGAGTGATGGTATGTGGTGCCATTGGTTACACATCTCGGTCACCTCTTGTTCTCATTGACGGCACTTTGAACAGTGGACGTTAAATTTCAGATGTGTTACGACTCGTGGATCTACCCTTAATTCGATCTCTATGAAACTCTACATTTCAGCAGGATAATACACGACCGCATGTTGCAGGTCCAGTACGGGCCTTTCTGGATACAGAAAATGTTCGACTGCTGTCCTGGCCAGCACATTCTCCAGATCTCTCACCAACTGAAAACGTCTGGTCAATAATGGCCGAGCAAGTGTCTCGTCACAATACGTCAGTTACTACTCTTGATGAACTGTGGTATTGTGTTGAAGCTGCATGGGCAGCTGTACCTGTACCCGACATCCAAGCTCTGTTTGACTCAATGCCCATGCGTATCAAGGCTGTTACTACGGCCGGAGGTGGTTGTTTTGGGTACTGATTTCTCAGGATGTATGCACCCAAATTGCGTGAAAATGTAATCACATGTCAGTTATAGTAAAATATATTTGTCCAATGAATAACCGTTTGTTGTTGTTGTTGTTGTTGTTGTTGTGGTCTTCAGTACTGAGACTGATCTCATGCAGCTCTCCATGCTACCCTGTCCTGTGCAAGCTTCTTCATCTCCCAGTACTTACTGCAACCTACATCCTTCTGAATCTGCTTAGTGTATTCATCTCTTGGTCTCCCCCTACGATTTTTACCCTCCACGCTGCCCCCCAATGCTAAATTTGTGATCCCTTGATGCCTCAAAACATCTCCTACCAACCGATCCCTCCTTCTAGTCAAGTTGTGGCACAAACTTCTCTTCTCCCCAATCCTATTCAATACCTCATTAGTTAAGTGATCTACCCACCTTATCTTCAGCATTTTTCTGTAGCACCACATTTCGAAAGCTTCTATTCTCTTCTTGTCCAAACTAGTTATCGTCCATTTTTCACTTCCATACATGGCTTCACTCCATAGAAATTCTTTCAGAAACGACTTCCTGACACTTAAATCTGTACTCGATGTTAACAAACTTCTCTTCTTCAGAAACGATTTCCTTGCCATTGCCAGTCTACATTTTATATCCTCTCTACTTCGACCATCATCAGTTATTTTACTCCCTAAATACCAAAACTCCTTTACTACTTTAAGTGTCTCATTTCCTAATCTAATACCCTCAGTATCACCCGATTTAATTTGACTACATTCCATTATCCTCGTTTTGCTTTTGTTGATGTTCATCTTATATCCTCCTTTCGAGACACTGTCCATTCTGTTCAACTGCTCTTCCAAGTCCTTTGCTGTCTCTGACAGAATTTCAATATCATCGGGGAACCTCAAAGTTTTTACTTCTTCTCCATGAATTTTAATACCTACTCCGAATGTTTCTTTTGTTTCCTTTACTGCTTGTTCATTATACAGATTGAATAGAATCGGGGAGAGGCTACAACCCTGTCTCACTCCTTTCCCAACCACTGCTTCCCTTTCATGTCCCTCGACTCTTATAATTGCCATCTAGTTTATGTACAAATTGTAAATAGCCTTTCGCTCCCTGTATTTTACCCCTGCCACCTTCAGAATTTGAAAGAGAGTATTCCAGTTAACATTGTCAAAAGCTTTCTCTAAGTCTACAAATGCTAGAAACGTGGGTTTGCCTTTTCTTAATCTTTCTCCTAAGATAAGTCGTATGGTTAGTATTGCCTCACGTGTTCCAACATTTCTACGGAATCCTAACTGATCTTCCCCGAGGTCGGCTTCTAGCATTTTTTCCATTCGTCTGTAAAGAATTCGCGTTAGTATTTTGCAGCTGTGACTTATTAAACTGATAGTTCGGTAATTTTTACATCTGTCAACACCTGCTTTCTTTGGGGTTGGAATTATTACATTCTTCTTGAAGTCTGAGGATATTTCGCCTGTGTCATACATCTTGCTCACCAGATGGTAGAGTTTTGTCATGACTGGCTCTCCCAAGGCCATCAGTAGTTCTAATGGAATGTTTTCTATTCCCGGGGTCTTGTTTCGACTCAGGTCTTTCAGTGCTCTGTCAAACTCTTCACGCAGTGTCTTATCTCCCATTTCGTCTTCATCTACATCCTATTCCATTTCCATAATATTGTCCTCAAGTACATCGCCCTTGTATAAACCCTCTATATACTCCTTCCACCTTTCTGCCTTCTCTTCTTTGCTTAGAACTGGGTTGCCATCTGAGCTCTTGATATTCATACAAGTGGTTCTCTTCTCTCCAAAGGTCTCTTTAATTTTCCTGTAGGCAGTATCTATCTTACAACTAGTGAGACAATCCTCTACATCCTTACATTTGTCCTCTAGCCATCCCTGCTTAGCCATTTTGCACTTCCTGTCGATCTCATTTTTGAGACGTTTGTATTCCTTTTTGCCTGCTTCATTTACTGCATTTTTATATTTTCTCCTTTCATCAATTAAATTCAATATTTATTCTGTTACCCAAGGATTTCTATTGGCCCTCGTCTTTTTACCTACTTGATCGTCTGCTGCCTTCACTACTTCATCCCTCAGAGCTACCCATTCTTCTCCTACTGTATTTCCTTCCCCCATTCCTGTCAATTGTTCCCTTATACTCTCCCTGAAACTCTGTACAACCTCTGGTTCTTTCAGTTTATCCAGGTCTCATCTCCTTAAATTCCCACCTTTTTGCAGTTTCTTCAGTTTCAATCTGCAGTTCATAACCAATAGATTGTGGTCAGAGTCCACATCTGCCCCTGGAAATGTCTTACAATTTAAAACTTGGTTCCTAAATCTCTGTCTTACCATTATATAATCTATCTGATACCTTTTAGTATCTCCAGGGTTCTTCCATGTATACAACCTTCTTTCATGATTCTTAAACCAAGTGTTAGTTATGATTATGTTGTGCTCTGTGCAAAATTCGACCAGGCGGCTTCCTCTTTCATTTCTGTCCCCCAATCCATATTCACCTACTATGTTTCCTTCTCTCCCATTTCCTACACTCGAATTCCAGTCACCCATGACTATTAAATTTTCGTCTCCCTTCACAATCTGAATAATTTCTTTTATTTCATTATACATTTCTTCAATTTCTTCGGCATCTGCAGAGCTAGTTGGCATATAAACTTGTACTACTGTAGTAGGCGTGGGCTTCGTATCTATCTTGGCCACAATAATGCGTTCACTATGCTGTTTGTAGTAGCTTACCCGCATTCCTATTTTCCTATTCATTATTAAACCTACTCCTGCATTACCCCTATTTGATTTTGTGTTTATAACCCTGTAGTCACCTGACCAGAAGTCTTGTTCCTCCTGCCACCGAACTTCACTAATTCCCACTATATCTAACTTCAACCTATACATTTCCCTTTTTAAATTTTCTAACCTACCTGCCCGATTAAGGGATCTGACATTCCACGCTCCGATCCGTAGGACGCCAGTTTTCTTTCTCCTGATAACGACATCCTCTTGAGTAGTCCCCGCCCGGAGATCCGAATGAAGGAATATTTTACCCAAGAGGACGCCATCATCACTTAATCATACAGTAAAGCTGTATGTCCTCGGGAAAAATTACGGCTGTAGTTTCACCTTGCTTTCAGCCGTTCGCAGTACCAGCACAGCAAGGCCGTTTTGGTTAATGTTACAAGGCCAGAACAGTCAATCATCCAGACTGTTGCCCCTGCAACTACTGAAAAGGCTGCTGCCCCTCTTGAGGAAGCACATGTTTGTCTGGCCTCTTAACAGATACCCCTCCGTTGTGGTTGCACCTACGGTACGGCCATCTGTATCGCTGAGGCACGCAAGCCTCCCCACCAACGGCAAGGTCCATGGTTCATGGGGGGGAATAACCGTTTATCATCTGCATTTCTTCGTGGTGTAGCAATTTTAATGGCCAGTAGTGTAATTAAAATATTGGGGTCGACAAAATTATGAAATAACCTAAAACACCACATATTACCATGCCTAAAATGATGTAGGAAACCTGTTTTCATCCTAAACAAGCTTCAATCGTCTGGGAATGGATAAATACAGATCCTGTATGCTTCCCTATATAAGTTAGTGGGAAGGTCACGTAACGATAAAGGAGTTGGATAGCGATCACGTACCCTTTCCTCCAAACGTGAGCAAAGGGATCAACAATACTGGTGACTGTGGTGGCCAGGTCAGACACGATAGTTCATTCTTGTACTAAAAAAAGACAGCCCTCGATGAAGCAAACAGTTGAACAGTGGCCATTTCGCCTTGGAATATAGCATGAGCATTGGGGAAAACAATGAACCTGATCAGCCAAATTAGTGACATTATCCTTAGCAGTAATGGGACGTTGCAGAATAATCTTGGGGTCCATAAAATACCATGATATTGTTGCACGGATAGTCACCGATATCCGACCATGTTGCACACTTGGGACGTGAAGTGGATCAAATTCAGTGTGAAACTAAGCTCATCCGACCAAATAACATCTTCCGTAGCTATTTAGTGCAGGTTTTATGGCCTCGACACCACATTTTCCTGTTCCGGACATTGACATCACCGACGAGTGGTTTTGGAGTTCCTGCTCTCCCTGCACTTATTCCGTACTTTTGGAGCATTCCTGTTTTTATTTTAGTGCTGACAGTGTTTGCGAGTGCGACGTAAATGTTCTGCAGTGATTTTGCACGAGTCGTCCTCTTTTTTTCCTCACTATTCTCTTCAATGATTTCCATCACGATAGTGAACATACGTTTTGTCACTTTGTGACCTAGTGGATGACGTTTTCCTCTTTCCCTGTGTGCGGAGGAAATCTCGACGTTAAAGTGATCGCTGTCTCAAAAATCTACAGATTTCAGTCATTGAATGCTGGACCAAAGACGGGAATCTTCGTAAACGTCAGCCAGGTGGTATAAAGATGGCGTAGTATATCGCCGAAACTGTTAAGCCAATAAAATAACAATATGGAAATTTAGGCGTCTGAAAGGAGTTTGACTTGACATTCTGTACTGAACAGTCGAGATCCCTTAAACCATCTGCGGAAAGATGGATATACAGAGACAAAACACTTTGGCGCCGTTGGTTGCGGAAGCACATACCTTAAGAAAGTCCCTCAATTTACCCACGTTCGAATTCACTTAGCTCCGACACAATGCACTCGAAACTTCCCATAACACAGTTCTGACCACGACTGGTGCTTGAAACGTATCAAGGACATTGGATAGGTACTCCTAGTGGCCAAAATGGGAACACTTAACTTCTGAGGTCATCAGTCCCCTAGAACATAGAACTACTTAAACCTAACTAACCTAAGGACATCACAAACATCCATGCTCTGGGCAGGGTTCCAACCTGCGACTGTAGCGGTCGCGCGGTTCCAGACTGTAGCGCCTAGAACCGCTCGGCCACCCCGACCGCCTCCTCGTGGTCAAATACAGCACTGAAACCTGCAGGCTTCGCTGGCACCAGCGTTTTTGTTCTAACATACACTTCTCGTGGTGATTCCGTACTTCTATGCAAAGTGTAACGTCTAGTAAGAAACAAAAACAACATATTATGTAGTAACGAGAAAATTATATGTATCATATTGTGTTATTGTATAAAATTATGTATTTTTTTATTATTTATTTGTGAGAATATCTGCGTCGGCGAGTAATGAAACCGCAACAGACGATAAATGTCGAACAAAGATTAAAATAAGTAACTAGTATATAATACGTGACGAACATCAATTTCTTTGTCTTCTTCTTCATCTGGGAGTCGAGCGAGTAAGTTATCCTGTGTCGTAGTAGCGAACGCTAGTGTAGCATTCTTTTGTCGAGACTAAGAGATGTACGCCATTACGTGTGAATTCATAAAGGTGTGTAACAATTGAAATATTTAAATGTTTTAATAGAGATATGTAAATGAAAACTTGCATTATTAATTGTTAAAGCTTGCTTGCCTATTATCCCATCCTGTTGAGACATTTTTCAGTTATATAAATATAATCTGTGGTGCTGAGTTGCGTGGGGAACGAAAGAGCCGCTATCGCGGCGTATTCAAACGACTTCCAATATAGTCTATCATACCGCAAGGAAGCGGTAAAGTAACAGTAAAATTATATTATTTCTTTTAGCTCCCAGACTTGCAGTGCAGATCAGCAGATTTTATGATGTGTTGCAGGTTGACGCGGGCTGCTGATAGTATATAACTCACAGTACAAATAAGTTAATGTACCGTCAAAATCTAATAGGAATCCTGCTGTGCTCCGTTCTGGTCTGGCAAACTTTATAGTGAAAACGTATTTTTTTAATAAGAGTCTCATGTTCTTGTGCTAGTCGTGGTATTGAATGGTGTTTTGCCGAGAAACAAAATCCACTGCAAAATTTTGTTGTTGAACAATCATACGAACTGTAACATCAGTGTTCATAACCAAGTAATTTCAATTTTCAATAACTATAAAGTAGGGAAGATATGTTGATTTTTAGAATGAGTTACAGTCACGAAAAAACGTTCCTTTAATTGTAGGCCAGATACAGAACAATAAGATCTCAATATATACATTTTGCTTTGTTAAAAGGTAATGATGATAAAGAAATTCAAAGCACGGCATTACTAACAGATATTTCGCGGCTCTTTTCGTATATGCGTTATTACGCGAGCAATAACAAAAACAAGACCAAAAATAAACAGAAAAGAGTATATATATATATATATATATATATATATATATATATATATAGATTTTACGCAGACAAAAAAAACGCGAAACTGTCGCCCAAAAACGCGGGGCCCGAATTTGCAGTGGCCACAAAATTTTTGTGTATTTTCCTTTCAGTGTCTATTGTTATATATATATATATATATATATATATATATATATATATATATATATATATAGTGATAAATGTATGTATGTGTATCATGATTAATGCAATGTATTAATGAATGTGCAACCACTCTTTCATGAAAAAACGTACTACTGCAAGCGAGTCAGAGAAGACGATCCTGATAGTACTGAGAAACTGTAACGACTACGTAATCCGGGGGCAGCCGAACCCCGAGATCAGATAAACTAAAGGTAAGACTACAGTGTAGTTGTCCTGTTTGTAGAAGCTGAGCTCCAGTGAAGTGATCTCATATCGCTAGTGGTGTGCATATTGTGCGTAGTTTGATGTTAGTGTTATGACAGGACAAAGTTGATGGTAAATAGTAATTTTTAGTGGGCAGTGTAGTGTAGATAAATTAACGTATTTTGTGTGCAAGTGGCAAAACTGTCAGATTTTGTGTTTGAGTAAGCAATTTAGGAATATGGTTAAGTTGCGTAGTCAACGTCCGAGCAATATGGATACTGTGGAACAGCCATTAGTTAGTGCAGGAAATGTAGAACCGGGTACCTTAAGCAGTACAAGTACTCTTTTTGAGGATATAACATGCGAAAATGTGGGGGCAGGGGCACAGGAAGTGATGCCACCGCCCACTAGTGTTCAAGGAGATGTAGATAAAGAAATTACACCACCTCCAGAAAAGCAGGAACCAGAGAGTGGCAATCTTCCTGGCGGGTATTCACTTCAGGCTATATTAGAGCGTGTGCTAAATTACCAGGCAGAATTTGCCCAACAGCAAGCGGAGCGAGATCGCAAGCAAGCTGAGCGAGACCAGCAACTTGTGCAATCGTTAGAAAATATGAAAAAAGAGATTGCAGATATGAAACAGAATTATGAGTCGATACCTAAGGCCGTGCAGGAGTTGACGGTACAGGTCAATAACCTGTAAGTAGCAAACACTAACAGGGTAGACGAAATAGGTGTATTAGCCAACCGAGTAGAAAAGCTAGAAATAGATTCCACACAGCTTGTAGAGCAGAAGTGGAACGAACAAGCAACTAAAATTGAAACCGAATTCAACTCATGGCTAGAAGTGAAGGAGAGTGAGATTGACAAAAATATTAATTCTAAAGTACAAGCATCCATAGCAGATAGAAATTCCGAATCGTTCAGTACCGCAGTAAATAGTCGGGTACAGAACGACGTGCAAACCATCAAACAAATACTCAGTGAGGACATTCCGCAGTGGCAAGTGAGTATTAACAAACGGATATCCGACTTGGAAAAGGGTTTAGCACAAAGCAGAAAACATCTGGAACCTGAAACTGTGTCGCCAACAGCCAATGTTTTTGGCAACGCACAAACTTATACGCGACACAACGATGGTGAATCTGTAGTCGATAATGCGAAGAGCTGTAGCTTCGGTTCGGAGCAGACAGCATATGTCCCAGGAGCAAATCCATATAGTTCAAAAATATTAGTTGAAGAAAGTTTAATCAAAAATAGGCAGTTTCAAACGTTTACTACTGAACGGAAGTCAGTACACCCAGTAGTATTCATAAAAAGCTTTAAAAATATCTTGCCTAGAGTGTGGAATGAAGCACAGAAAATTCAATACGTAATGTCATACATTCAGGGTGATGCAGCGTTGTGGGCTACGGAAGTAGCAGACAGCTGCATGACATACGAACAGTTCGAAAGGGCGTTTCTGTCGAAATATTGGTCACCTTGTATACAAGAGCGTCTAAGAAAAGAAGTACATAATCCCGAACCGTACTCACCCCGTCTTGGGAATTTGAGACGGTATTTTGAAAAGTATATAAACAAAACGCGCTACTGGGACGAGCCTATATCACCAAGAGACATAATAAGACTACTAAAATCACATTTACCCATTCATATCAAAGAGAAATTAATACACGTACCAGAAAGCGACATGGAAAACTTCCTGTCTGTTCTAGATTCAATAGACTTGATCCAGGAAGACGCAAAATCAGCGTGCGATCACTCACGGAATAATGGATCAGGGTGTAAACATGACAGAAATAATAGTGCATAAAACCACAACCATGGAAATGGTGGGGGTGGCAACAAGCGGCAAGAGCATTCGCAAAATGGTAGTAATGGTAGAAACCAGAACGGGTATGGGCAACCAACTTATAACAAAAAGCGTCGATTTGACGACCGGTACGAATCCGGAATGTCAGGGACCAACCGCTGGAAAAATGCGCGAGGTCAGTGGCATAGCAATTATAGTGATAGTTATCGAAATTGGCATCAGAATCAGAGAACAAGCCCAGAGCGACAGGGTAATGACCGGTATGACAACAATAGACCACCACCGCAAAACGCGCCTATTGCGCAGCCGTGGCGGCCTACAAATCAGAATGTACACATAGTGGAGGTCACGGACAACAGCCGTCCAAGTACCTCACAAGTAAGCAATCCAACAAACTAGGATCGGCCTCGATATGCTCTCCATCGCTGGCCGAGGGGTGGAGTGAGAGCAACACGAATGATAATAATATACCTGGAATATGTATGCTGCGATACAACGACGGTATCAGTATGGATAAAGATCTACCGAACGAACCGCACGAATGTAAGAAAGATAATAACGAAAATGTGCAAGCCATAATAGAAGCGAATATCAATGATGTTGCCGTGAATATAATCATCGACACAGGTGCCTCAGTCAGTGTAATGAGCATAGAGTTATTTAAAGCACTGGGAAAAGGACGTAGCATACCGACTTTCCCGGTTAATAATTGTAAGGTGTCTGGAGCCATAAGTGCACACAGCCAATTAGTTAAATACCAGGTGCAGGCAGAGATTTGTAAGGAGGGCGAAGCCATAGTGAGCTCGTTCCTCATTGTTAAAGGACTAAAGGTGGCCTGCATTCTGGGAGTAGATTTTCTCCGTGAGAGGGACGCAGTGATCGACCTCTCCTTGGGGAAACTAAGCATAGTTAATAAAAGTAGGAGGATTGAGTTGTCTATGATGAAATCGAAGGAGGTACTTGTGCCATGTTGTAATCGAATTAATATCAAATGTAGGAACCCCTGGGTACTACACCTCGATGATTTTTCACATGTAGCAGACCTCTATTACCCGAATTTAGAGGATCGAAATTTTGAAACAAATGTTGAGGCATTTCAAACCAAAGTGCAGGAATCTGAAGGTTTAAGCGATATCCAAAAGCAACATTTGACGCAGCTGCTATCGGAATATACTATGGTATTTACCGACCGACCAGGAATAGTCAAAGGGTACCAATATCACATAGAGGTGATGCCCCACAAAACATACTGTCGCGCAACTTACTCCATCCCTTGGTCGAGGAGGGAAGTAGTGGCTAAAGAGATTCGGAAGATGTTGCCACACTAATGTAGCTATTTGTTAGCACATCCACAGACGGGGAAAATAAAAGGACTGTATCCACGTAAAGATGTAAAGTTATTTATTCAGTGACATATCTGATGTAAATAGTAGTGGTAAGAAGATTTCAATTGTGTTTTCGAGTATAAGTATGTCAGTTTTAAGAAAGAATTTATGTATAGTTACAATTTTGAGGAAGTAGAATCAGTAAACTGAGCAATAATATGCAAATGGAAGACTTGGTTTACAGACAATTAGTGTCATTAAAATACTACATGCTCTTCAAGCAATGAATAATCTTTTGTTGATAAAATAAGGATTAATTTCTTGAATCATTTTGTAGTAAGTAAGTACAATTAATGATGAAATCTCATATAAATATGTAGCAGATGTAATTGTGTTAGAATCAAGGAACCCTGAGAGAGAGTCTATACTAGCCAACAATTGACTTTGTAGTACGAAATAATTATGTGATGTAATGTTTACTGCCAATAGTGATCTGAGAACGACACTGGAGCAGAATCCAGTAAAAAACAAAACCGTTCCGTGTAACCTATGCTTTGTATGTATGCATGCTTCAATTGAAGCCTGTGTACTTGGCACACGTTCTTGAATATTAATTACGCGGTACGCGAATCAAGTTACGCGGAAACTACACTGTAGTCCTGTAGGACGGACCGTTAAAAATAATACTAGTACTAAATGAAGTATTTATTGAACAATATGCCCTAGTCAAGCTGTCATGCACATGGTAAAATCTGTTTGCTAGATGGGTGATAACCTGGCAAGCTACACTAAAAGAGGAAAAGAAAGCTATGTACAAAAAAAAATCACACACCTTTAAATAATTACAAAAAAGCAATATATGCCTAGTAATAGTATTAAAAGTGTGTAATGAGAAGGTAACACAATGGACTCAATATAGATGAGAGTGATTATGCTAAGAACAGTTGTTATGCATCAAAAATAAACTGTGTGCATAAACAACCTAGGAAAGGACGGAATATTGTGTGTAGTAGGGACAGAAAATGACTGTTGTATCTGCACCAATATATACGTCGGTATAAGTTAAGTGTTGAGTGACTAACTGTCATAGTGCAGTGCTCAACGAACAGTAGTACACTGTGAGTAAAAACGGTAGTTAGTGATCCGTTCGGAGTCGATTCAAACAAACATCGCTCGACGGAGACATTTAGTATGTGTGTACCGAAATATTTCCGCGTGTTGAAAGACGCTCTGGCAGTGTATCAACTGTGAGAACAAGTGAAAGTGTGTAGTACAATGTGCGTGTGACGAACCCTGTATACCAGTGTCACAATGCCACAAGAAACCTGTTATCGCCGGCCGAAGTGGCCGTGCGGTTAAAGGCGCTGCAGTCTGGAACCGCAAGACCGCTACGGTCGCAGGTTCGAATCCTGCCTCGGGCATGGATGTTTGTGATGTCCTTAGGTTAGTTAGGTTTAACTAGTTCTAAGTTCTAGGGGACTAATAACCTCAGCAGTTGAGTCCCATAGTGCTCAGAGCCATTTGAACCATTTTTGAAACCTGTTATCATGCCAAAACATCCTGTGCATACCAGCGAAGCGACGGCGTAATGAACAATAAACACTTTTAAACAAGTTGCATTTTCTTCCACAGCTAGTAATCTGTGTCCTTAGAGACGGTACACCGTTGTGGAATGTTTGTTTCATGCACTACGACGTGGAGCCATGCGGAGAAGCAGAGACGAGTGTCTTGCCGCCAGCCGGCCGGTCGCGGTAAACCACGGCAACTCGCCGACATCGGCGAATGGTTCGGCGCGGTTCACGACTGCTTGCGCCCCGTCAGCACGACGTCGCTGTTACTGAGAGCCGGTCGTCGAACCCAGCGGCCGTCGGCACGCGGCGTTCCAAACGACGCGACTCAACAATTGCTTCGCGCCACCCGCCCCGTACAACATTGTTGTCATTCAAATGAACTATCAACTATGTGGTTAATGCACTGATATGAAAACGGTATATTGGACACGAAATGACGTGACAAACATTGTGTTTTTCTTTAGTTACTCGATGCAGACTCAAAGTAGTCATCGGTTCAGTGATGTTTAGATATAATATGTTTTCGTCATGTTAATGAAGTAAACTTGCACGAATGCTAGAACATTTTGAAACAATTGTCGTGAGTAAGTGCAGAGACGATTCATTATACCACTGTAAAACTGTTTAATGAGTGACTTTCATTGCAATACAGAACACAAATGCGAAAAAGGGTAGAAGGTATATTGGTAACAAAGAGACTAAAAGTTTAACATGTTGTCATAAATAGCCTTTGTTATCTGTGAACATTGGATAGAGTCTGAACTTTTTGTGATCAAACTGGGTATTAAAACAAACCAGGCGAGATGACTATGGCTCCGGCGCAGTTTTCCCAGGTTTTCCGATCGCACGTAGCCCGAATGGGGGAGCCAGATAAATGTAATGACCCTGGAACTAGGTTTATGGTCACCTCGCAAAGTGTAAGTACAGTATAAAAAGTGTAATTAAACCTACAGTGTAAAAGAACTAAGAAGTTTAAAGTGAATGTTCCAACCAAGGTAACAGACAATAACCAAACAGACGTTAGTGGCAGCATATTGCCGAACATTCTTAACGTTAGTCAATTGCTGCCAGGGGGCATTGTAACGTCTAGTAAGAAACAAAAACAACGTATTATGTAGTAACGAGAAAATTATATGTATCATATTGTGTTATTGTATAAAATTATGTATTTTTTTAATTATTTATTTGTGAGAATATCTGCGTCGGCGAGTAATGAAACCGCAACAGACGATAAATGTCGAACAAAGATTAAAATAGGTAACTAGTATATAATACGTGACGAACATCAATTTCTTTGTCTTCTTCTTCATCTGGGAGTCGAGCGAGTAAGATATCCTGTGTCGTAGTAGCGAACGCTAGTGTAGCATTCTTTTGTCGAGACTAAGAGATGTACGCCATTACGTGTGAATTCATAAAGGTGTGTAACAATTGAAATATTTAAATGTTTTAATAGAGATATGTAAATGAAAACTTGCATTATTAATTGTTAAAGCTTGCTTGCCTATTATCCCATCCTGTTGAGACATTTTTCAGTTATATAAATATTATCTGTGGTGCTGAGTTGCGTGGCGAACGAAAGAGCCGCTGCCGCGGCGTATTCAAACGACTTCCAATATAGTCTATCATACCGCAAGGAAGCGGTAAAGTAACAGTAAAATTATATTATTTCTTTTAGCTCCCAGACTTGCAGTGCAGGCCAGCAGATTTTGTGATGTGTTGCAGGTTGACGCGGGCTGCTGATAGTATATAACTCACAGTACAAATAAGTTAATGTACCGTCAAAATCTAATAGGAATCTTGCTGTGCTCCGTTCTGGTCTGGCAAACTTTATAGTGAAAACGTATTTTTTTAATAAGAGTCTCATGTTCTTGTGCTAGTCGTGGTATTGAATGGTGTTTTGCCGAGAAACAAAATCCACTGCAAAATTTTGTTGTTGAACGATCATACGAACTGTAACATCAGTGTTCATAACCAAGTAATTTCAATTTTCAATAACTATAAAGTAGGGAAGATATGTTGATTTTTAGAATGAGTTACAGTCACGAAAAAACGTTCCTTTAATTGTAGGCCAGATACAGAACAATAAGATCTCAATATATACATTTTGCTTTGTTAAAAGGTAATGATGATAAAGAAATTCAAAGCACGGCATTACTAACAGATATTTCGCGGCTCTTTTCGTATATGCGTTATTACGCGAGCAATAACAAAAACAAGACCAAAAATAAATAGAAAAGAGTATATATATATATATATATATATATATATATATATATA
Organism: Schistocerca piceifrons; assembly: GCF_021461385.2. Classification (NCBI taxonomy): domain Eukaryota; kingdom Metazoa; phylum Arthropoda; class Insecta; order Orthoptera; family Acrididae; genus Schistocerca; species Schistocerca piceifrons. The sequence continues at coordinate 440,215,066 of NC_060143.1, forward strand.
TATATATATATATTACGACAAAAAAACGCGAAAAAAACCTGTGCACATAAATCATTTCTTTTCCATAAGTTTATCATACTCCAAGATTCAACGCAATCAGACTTCATGACACTATTTCTGTGGCAATAAACATCATTATATCACTAATTAAGTTTAATAAAAGATAAAAAGCATATTAACCCCTTCATATTAATGAATCTCTTCAGAGTATAGCATTAATGCTTTGACAGAAACGGAACACTAGCAAACAGACACTTATTTAGGTGCGTTAGAGTTTGTGATGTTGCGTTCGATAATGGAACCTAAACTTAAGAAAAATCCTAACACTATCACACGATTTTTCGACGCAGAAAGCGCTTATGACAACAGAAAATGATGCAATATCACGAATCTGGAGTGCCTCAGCAAAATCGGAGAGGATAAGAACATGTGGAATACACTAGGAACCGAGCGATACGACGTGCATTAAAAATTAAGGAATTCCTTCGACGATATTCGAGGGAGATTTGAGGGTAAGAACTATGAGGAAAGACAGAGATTGCAGTATGTACAACTGGAAAACCTAGGGGACACGCCAGAAGCAGCATCATTTTCTCTTTATACACAGAATTTCATTTAAATTACTTTCTGTTGTTCTCCAGTGAAAAAGTAAATTTTTTTCTATGTATTTTGCTGTGTTGACTAGTTTATGTTCGCTTATTCTCAGTTGTTGCATAAATCTTAGCACATTTTACATCTGTGGCTTCCTTTGGACTGTTGCACAGAGCAGCGTAACAAGCGTGGTCTAGTGGCAGTCGGCATTAGGCTTTGGTGAGGGGCGCACGCCTTGTTTGCGTTTCGACTGTTGTGCTGCTTGCGAGCGAGCGCGCGTTTGTTTACTTCCGCGTAGCGGCTTGTCTCGGAGTCCATCGTCATCAACTATCATGGCGTTTTCTTATTGCCAAGCCACAATCAAATTAATTTTTCCTTTGGATCACGAACGACCGAAGGCGTATGAAGTAGAGCGTTTTATACGGGACGAAATGCGTCTCCCGGCACAAGATGTTCTTGAAGTTCATTTTTCGATTCTCAATACTACTATGTACATAAAACTGGCGAATGACGAGCTGTGCGCCGACGTCGTGCAACGCCACGCTAACTATCTCAAGTTCCGATAGTCTGACGGGCTTAAGGGACTGTCGCGACGGATCACGCTAGTTTTGGCCTCCGAACGTTGCGGGTTTTCGAACTCCCGTTTGAGGTCCATCGTACGTTGTGGTGGCCGTCTTTAAACCTTATGGCAAGGTCACCAGTCACGTGGCTGAAAGATGGAAGACGTTCGAAACGTACCGCAACCTCAATGGTATCCAATAAAAATGTTTCATTTCAGTCTTTGATCGCTATTTTTTATTTTCAATGACCGGTTTCGGGCTATCTGCCCATCTTCCGATCTGTTAGATAAAGTTAAATAAGTATAATTAACAAGAGAGATACAGTTTATGATAGAAATATCTTAGTTTACAAAAAGACATTTTGGAACGTATTAAATGCCAACGTAACATCTTGTGTCCTCTATACATTAGCTGCAGTTACTTGCTTAATAGTACCTAGTTCTTTCTGCAACTCATCTTCCTTTAGTGGCAATGTCAGGGCTCTGTTGCACATTGCATGAAAGTACGGTCTTTTATGCTGTGTCGGGTGGTGCGACGTCGCTTCTATGATGTTGTCGGAGCAAGTGTCTTTTCTATAGACGCCGAAAACGTGCCTACCTCCCTCCATTCTGACGGTCAAATCTAAATAGTTAATGGCCCCATTGTTCTCCATTTCTAGCGTTAATCGAATTTTTGGATGCTGCTCGTTTAAAACTTTAGTCATTTCCTCTACTTCTTCTTTTTTCTCTTTTAATAATAAATTAGTGTCGTCAACATACCGTCTGTTAACTTTGTCTAACAGATCTGAAGATGGGCAGCTAGCCAGAAACCGGTCATTGAAAATAAAAAATAGTGATCAAAGACTGAAATGAAATATTTTTATTTAATGAACGATCGCGGAAATCCCATTAAGACAATCATGTCTAGTTTTGATAAAATCAATGGTAGGCGTTAGATAAAAACTGAACTACGGAAACACGTGCCATCCTTATTTATTTATTTATTGTTCCGTGGGACCAAATTAAGGAGAAGTCTCCATGATCATGGAACGAGTCAACACATGAAATTTTAACACGATATTATAAACAGATAAAACGAAATGTAAAAAAAACATATTCAGGAGACAAGTCGTAAGTTTAAATAAAGAAAATCAACAATGTAACACTGGAATTTGCTTAATTTTTTAGCTCTTCCAGGAGCTACTTCCTACTTGTTTATTTCCGGCTGCAAGGCTGTCGCCATGTATGATGGCCAGCCGCGCACCTGTTCAGGTTGTGGCCGGGAAGGCCCTGTCCGTTCTGAATGTCTCAGACGTAGACGATCAGAGACGTTGCTCTTCCTGCAGCGCCCTTTGTGTTTCCTCTATCTCATGCGTCTGCGGCGGTGCTGCCCGCTGCTCCCCCTCTGAATCAGTCGGTACCGGCGTCAACTCCTCTCGACGATGCGATGTAAGATCTGCCTGTCTCTCCTACACCCCCGCCGGAGCCAATACAAATGAACGATTACCGTCAGCAGGCGCAAGCTGTCTCTCCCGATCCCAATGTTATTGACCTTGGAGCTGTACCAACCTCCGATTTGCTGCCATCTGGAAACATATTCGACGATAGCCGTCCGCCATCCGACATGGAGCAGCATGTTAGGAAGCAAGGGTCGCCAAGGAAACGGATGAGAGAACGCTGTACCCCTTCCGATGACTGTCTCCATCGAATGTCTGCACAGGAAGACGACCCTGCTACTGAAAGTGCGCTGTCCTCTGGCGCCCTGCCACCTGACGACGTGACGTCCTTACCCGCCTCCATATCCGGTCAGCGTCCACCTCTGGACACCGACCTTTACCCGCCTGCGTCTGATGCGGATGCCTCCCTTTCTCTGTGTGACGCTACCTATGGGCGTACCTCTGGTAGTGTTCCTCTGAACCCGCCCAATGATATGCATGTCTCCTAGGCGGACGACGATGCTGAGGATGGTGGGGTCAGCTCCCTCCCCGTGATGTCCCCTTCCACAGGGACCTAACAGGGAATTCCCTGTGATTCCCCCGTGTCTGAATCGCCCATCCTTCTGTCGATGGCAGCTCTCCAGACTTATCGCATAGCCACCGTGAGTGTCAACACCATTCGCGTACGCCTCAAACTTGCTTTACTCCATGACATAGGAGGTGCATTCAAGTTATAAGGCCTCCGATTTTTTTTCTCCGGACTGGAAATAGATAGAAACATGTGCATTGTTTTAAAATGAGGCAGCGTTCATTGTCAATACGTCCCAGAGATGGCAGCATCGTACGGCAGATGGAATTTTACCGCTAGTGGCGAGAATGAGAACTGTTTTAAATACTTAAAATGGCAACGTTTTCCTTACTTGAACAGAGTGCAATCATTCGTTTTCTGAATTTGTGTGGTGTGAAACCAAATGAAATTCATCGACAGTTGAAGGAGACATGCAGTGATGGAGCTATGGATGTGTCGAAAGTGCGTTCGTGGGTGCGACAGTTTAATGAAGGCAGAACATCGTGTGGCAACAAACCGAAACAACCTCGGGCTCGGACAAGCCGGTCTGACGACATGATCGGGAAAGTGGAGAGAATTGTTTTGGGGGATCACCGAATGACTGTTGAACAGATCGCCTCCAGAGTTGGCATTTCTGTTGGTTCTGTGCACACAATCCTGCATGACGACCTGAAAATGCGAAAAGTGTCATCCAGGTGGGTGCCACGAATGCTGACGGACGACCACATGGCTGCCCATGTTGCATGTTGCCAAGCAATGTTGACGCCCAACGACAGGATGAATGGGACTTTCTTTTCGACGGTTGTGACAATGGATGATACGTGGATGCCATTTTTCAATCCAGAAACAAAGCGCCAGTCAGCTCAATGGAAGCACACAGATTCACCGCCACCAAAAATATTTCGGGTAACCGCCAGTGCTGAAGAAATGATGGTGTCCATGTTCTGGGACAGCGAGGGCGTAATCCTTACCCATTGCGTTCTAAAGGGCACTACGGTAACAGGTGGATCCTACGAAAATGTTTTGAAGAACAAATTCCTTCCTGCACAGCAACAAAAACGTCCAGGAAGGGCTGCACGTGTTCTGCTTCACCAAGACAACGCATCGAGCTAACGTTACGCAACAGTTTCTTCGTGATAACAACTTTGAAGTGATTCCTCATGCTCCCTACTCACCTGACCTGGCTCCTAGTTACTTTTGGGTTTTTACGACAATGAAAGACACTCTCCGTTGCCGCACATTCACCAGCCGTGCTGCTATTGCCAAGCGATTTTCCAGTGGTCAAAACAGACTCCTAAAGAAGCCTTCGCCGCTGCCATGGAATCATGGCGTCAGCGTTGTGAAAAATGTATACGTCTGCAGGGCAATTACGTCGAGAAGTAACGCCAGTTTCATCAATTTCGCGTGAGTAGTTAATTAGGAAAAAAATCGGAGGCCTTAGAACTTGAATGCACCTCGTACATTATACCACGGACGTTGACGTTGCTCTTCTTCAAGAGGTGCACATTGCAATTTTCTATGCTTTCCATCGTTTTACGTCACATGTTTGTCATCCTTACCTACTGATAGTGGGGTGGCGATCCTCTTACGTGACGGTATCCTCGCTGATGCAATTGCCTAACTCCCTGACGCAAAAGGTATGGCTCTCACGTTTAGTGGCGTCAGGATCGTCGATGTCTATGCTCCATCTGTCTATGCCTGAGTGCATTGATCAACTGCCCCCAGGCACCCGAAAACCAACTACCACCTCATTCTCTGTGCACGGCGCTAGCGACAATTCTCCAGCACCTCAGCCTAGTGGATTCTTGGGAGTGTATTCACGGCGATCGTCGGGTGTTTACGCATTTCACTAGCCATTCTTCCAGTCGACTCGACCGCGTTTACATCTACCGCGATAATGTCAGTGTGGTATAGGCTGCTGAAGTTCAGCCCATTGCATTCTTTGACTGTGAAGTATATATCTTCGCCACCAGTGGTGTGGCGGGGCCGTGGACCATGGAAAGTGAACACGATGCACCTTACTTCACCCGACTGCAAGCAGATCATCGAGATGACATGGACAGCTTGTCGTCAACGCCCTGATGCCTATTAGTTGCCCTGGTGAGTGCTCTGTGCAAAGCCTGCTCTCCACAAGGCCTTGATTGGTTATGGAAGGGAGCCTGCGGCCTGGCGGCGATGGACTCAGGAATTCTATTTCACCATTCTCCAGGGATGTACTATGAGGCCGTATTCGCCAGAGAGTCAGGTGATGGTGAATCGTGCCAAGGCACAACTCATACCCCCCTCCGGCCGCAATCTTGAAGGAGCAAAGGTGAGGGCGCGAACACACGATGGGTTAAAGCAAGAGCGCCCATCTGTGTATCATGTCATAGCGGAACGACGCTTTGATTAATGTTCTTACTACCGATGATGTGCAGAGTTTTGATACCCAATGGGATATCAGGTCTGTCCTCCACGCACGTTATTTTATGCTGTACGCTGAACAACGTCACCACCCAGTCAACTTTACTGCGGGCTTCAGGCTCCCTTTTGGCTCCGTTCTCTTGGATGCGACCATGGATCTGCTTGCTAACGTCACAGAGGACGAAGTACAATATGTATTCACGGGGTTCTACGAACAGGTTGTGGGGCTCTCACAGCCTCCCACAGGAGTTTTATCGGACATTTCATCCTCTTCTGGAGCCAGCTGCTGTGCTTATGCTGACGATCTCGTCAACGTTCTTCGTGGCGGTGCTGAGATCACGGAGTCACTGACATCGGCTAAGCTTCTGTTACCTGCCATAATGTCCTCAAGCCGAACGCCATGGCTAGAGGTTCGGTCTTCCTGCAGATAGCGCTGCTCCTTTCCGTATAGCTAATTTTGCTTGGGACTCCATTTCGCGAGCGATCTGCCGCACACAAATGTCCTCAACTGCCGGGCCTACTTTCCCAACTAAGAGCTAGGCTCTTAGATCATCGTTTACGACCACTTGATCTTCAGCAACGGACGACAATTTGTAAACGTATACTAGGCGACACATAACCCCCCCCCCTCGTGGTATAGACATTTCCTACTGCATCAAACACGGCCCATTTCATGCTGACGACATTAGGTTCATTTGTTTGCCACAGCTTGCTGTTCAAGATGAGTACGAGATCTTGAGGTCATCGGCCCCTAGGCGTACACATTGCTTAATCTAAGGCTGACTTACGCTAAGGACAACACACACACCCATGCCCGAGGGACGATTCGTACCTCTGACGGAGGCAGCCGCGTGAACCGTGGCAAGGCGACCAAGACCGCGCAGCTACCCCGACGGTTCATTGGCTTTCACTTGGCGTTGTGGCTCCATTGCCCTACGTGCCTTACTTGCCTATTTCTGGAGGCCCTTACACTACTCTCTCTCTCTCTCTCTCTCTCTCTCTCTCTCTCTCAGCACCGAGCCACGTTGCGGAAGTCCCATCGCCCTTCCTTTACTTCCCCCACATTTTCCTTGCACTCAGCTACGTCCGTACCGTAGTACGTCCAGCACTTGCCATCCACGAAGGCGATCCATGGTTGCCATCAGCAGCACAGGTCACCGAATGTAGTTGAGGGGAATCATCCCCACGTCGACTGGAGTGCCGTTTGGTGATCGGTGTGCCCTCCATATCTTGACACTGATGTCTAGTCTGCATGGTACCTTACTGTCACGCCTACACAGGATTCACCTCGCCGACACCCCGCTGTGTGTCGCCTGTGATGTTCTGAACACAGACGAGCATCGCCTTGTGTGCAGATCGGCAATAAGTGTCTGGCTCTTGGTGCGACAGATATTGCCCCTAATTACGCGTACGACTCGTCATCAGATACCTACTCAACTGCTCCTCTTTCCGAAGACAGAATACTTCCCGCAAGCGAAAACGAACTCTGTGAAGTGGATTTGTGGACACGCAGCTCCCTACCTGTTTGCTAATGGCGGAGAAAGTATCGTCAAATTTTGGCACTTCCTTGATGAATACCATTGTGCTGTTGTCCGCAATCATAAATACATACAATTTTTATCCAGTTTCCCTTGCATTGTCCTCCTTAACGCATCCCATAGATGGTGTGTTCCTGTCGTGAAGAGCTGATCCCCGGTTCTTCTACATTTAGAACCGATATATTCTCAGGTCAACGGAATGTTCTTCTCGAAAAAAAACTATCTGTCGATAGTCTCAATGAGTCTGACGACTTGCTGTGCCCTCCTCCTTGCGGTGCCAGTTTCCTGCTATTCTCGGTGGTATTGATGTTGAAAACAATAAATAAGTAAATAAACAAATAAAATGAAAAAATAAATAAATGAAGTTCATTGTATCTCTACTCCACGTTCCCTACGGTTTCTTGGTGCCTGGAGGATGCGAACGGGTCACTGAGGCCAGGCCAGGCCACTTTGCACCGACCCCTCTTTTTTGGCGCCAGTAAGGTTCCCACGGAAAGAAAGGGGTAGAGTCGATCATTAACAAACAAAACATCCTCGGTAGCGGATTCCAACCACGCCATGTTGTAGGAAACGTAGAAAATCTGAAAAAGGAAATCTTAAGGCTCATTTAGATATGGTATTGGGTCAATGAGGTGAAATGGAAAGAAGACAATGATTTCCGGACAGCCGGCCGCGGTGCCCGAGCGGTTCTAGGCAGTTCAGTCCGGAGCCGCGCGACTGCTACGGTCGCAGGTTCGAATCCTAGCTCGGGCATGGATGTGTGTGATGTCCTTAGGTTAGTTAGGTTTAAGTAGTTCTACGTTCTAGGGGACTGATGACCTCAGATGTTAAGTCCCATAGCGCTCAGAGCCATTTGAACCAATTTTGATTTCCGGACAGATGAATATAGGATAATACAACATCAGAAGAACATGGTCTAGCTCGCGTGGAATTCGTCATGAATAGGAAACTAGGTCAGAGAGTGTGTTAATGTGAACAGTTCAGTGACGGGATTGTTCTCATCAGAATCGACAGCAAATCAACACCGACAGTGAAAGTTCAGGTATACATGCTGACGTCGCAGTCTGCATATGAGGAGATACAAAAAGCATATGAGGATATTGAACTGGTAATTCAGAAAGTAAAGGGAGATGAAAATCTTATAGTCATCCGGGACTGGAATGCTGTTATAGGGGAAGGAGTAGGGGAAAGGGTTACTGGAGAACCGGGACTTGGTAGTAAAAATGGGAGAACAGTTAGACTAACTGAGTTGTGCAAAGAATTTCAAATATTAATAGCGAATACTCCGTCAAGAATCACAAGACGATGAAGTATAGTTGGAAAAGGTTGGTGGATACGGGAAGATTTCATTTAGAAATGGTCAGTCAGAGATTCCGAAGGGGAAACTGGGTTGTAAGGCATACCCAGGAACAGATATAGGTTCAGATCACAATTTATCAGTGTTGAAGAGAAGGCTGAAGCTTAAGAGACTAATCTCGACTAATCAGTCCGCAGAGAAGTGGCGTACAGAAGTCCTAAGGAAAGATGATATACGCTTGAAGTTCTATAGATACTGCCGTAATGAGTAACTCAGTAGGCAGTTCAGTTGAAGAGAAATGGGCACCTCTAAAAAGGGTAAACACGGAAGTTGGATAGAAAATTATAGGTACGAAAAAGGTAACTGCAAAAAAAAAAAACACAAATTACTTAGTTGTGAAATAAATAGGTAGTGCTGGGAAGATAGCGCGAAATGGCTACATGAAGAATGTTAATAAACTGAAAAAGGAAACAATTGTCGGATGGACTGACTCAGAACACATAAAACCATAATCAGACCAGCATTACTATATGGGCAGAAATATGGAGAACAGATAGATACACGGAGAGAGAGCTAAAGGTTTCTGAAAATAAAATACCGCGAAAGATATTTGGCCCAATCTATGACGGAGAAGAATGACGAAGAAGAAAGAACAAGGAGCTCAGGAGCTATACAATGAACCTGATGTAGTTGCGGAAGCCAAGACATGAAGACTAAGACGGGCTGGCCACGTCTGTAGAAGAGTGCAGCGATCTCTACTGAGAGAAGTATCAGAGAATAAACCGGAAGGACGAAGACCTCTAGCCAAGCCGAAAATTAGATGGAGATACCTTGTTGCCAAGGATCTCCAGGTATTGGGAGCAAGGAAAGAAGATGCGAAAGAAAGAGTACTGTGGAAGAGGCTACTTGACAAGGTCAGAAGCCGACTGCGATTTGTGGGGACAGGAGAGTAAGAGTAAATAAGTATGTATTCCAATCTCTAGAGCTTTTACCCTTTGCAGCTCCCTCAAGTACCATGGATGTTATTTCCTGATGTCTTAAAAGTTGTCCTAACATCCTGTCGCATCTTCTTGTCAGTGTTTCCCCTATAATCCTTCCTTCTCCGATTCTGCTCTGAACCTTACCTTATCAGTTCATGTAATTTTCAACATTTGTCCGTAGCATCACATCTCAAATGTTTCTAATCTCGTCTGTTCCGGTTTTTCCACAGTCCATGTTTCACTGCCATACAGTGCTCTCCTCCAAACAGAAATTCTCAAACATTTCTTCCTCTAATTAAGGCATATGTTTGATACCAGTAGAATTCTCTTGGCCAGTAGTCCCCCTTTTACCATTGCTAGTCTGCTTCAAATGTCCTCCGTGCTCGATCCATCATGGATTATTTTGCTACCTAGGTAGCTGACAGCCTCAATTTGGTCTATTTCGTGACCATCAAGCCCGACGTTAAGTTTCTCGCTGTTCTCGTTTCTGCTATTTTCCACTACTTTCGTCTTTCTTCGATTTACTCTCAAGCCATATTCTATTGTCATTTGCCTGCACACTCCTTTCAGCAGATCCTGTAATTATTCTTCACTTTTACTGAGGACAGAATTACGCTCAGCGAATCTTATCATTGATATTCTTTCACTTTTAATTTTAATTTTACCCTTGAATCTCTCATTTACTTCCATCGTTGTTTGTTCGTTGTACGGATCGAACAATATGGACGAAGGACTACAGCCCTGTCTTGCACACTGTTTAATCCGTGCACTTCATTCTTAGTTCCTCCTTGGTTCTTACACAAGTTGTATATGACCCATCTCTCCCTGTAGCTTATCCAAATGTTCCCACAATTTCGAACACCTTGCACATTTTACATTGTCAAACGCGCTTGTTTTGATTTTTCTTTAGTTTCACTTCCATTATCAACCACAAGGTCAGAACTGCCTCTCTGGTGCCTTTACCTTTCCTAAACCATAATGACCGTCATCTACCACACGTTCAGTTTTCTTTTCCATTCTTCTGTATATTATTCGTGTAAGCAAGTTGGATGCATGATTTGTTCAGTTGATTTTGCGATAATTTTCGGATTTGGCAGATGTTGCAGTCTTTGGAGCCGTGTGGATGAAATTTTTCCGAAAGGCAAATGGTATATAGGCAGACTGACGCATTCTACACACCATCGTGTATAATGGTTTTGTTGCAACTTCCCCAGAGACTGCAGAAGTTCTGATGCAAAGTTATTTATCCCTTTTGCCTTAGTTGCCTCAAGTCTTCCAACGCTCTTTTAGATGCTGATTCTAATCCTGGATCCCTTATTCGTTCTATATAGTTTTGTGTCTCCCTACAGCAAACCATACAAGTCTTCCCATTCATAGGGGCCTGTAATGTACTATTTTCACCTATCCGCTCTCTCCTCTACATTTGACGGTGGTATTCCTATTCCACACTTAATGATACCACCTTTCCTTTTAATTTCACCTAAGGTAGTTTATATATTCTTACTTTTGTTCTTCTTGAAAAAATTTTTAGATGTCAGGAGTTTGTTGAGTGAGTATGACGTTCTGGATGGAGCTTTCATCCTCGCCTCAGTTTCTTGCTTCTCATCGTTTTTGTTGTTTTACACTACCCCAAATATTTTTAGAGACCGATGAGCTCGCAGTTTGGTCTCCTCCCCAGATCAACGGAACCCACATATTTTTACTGATCTACTCCTTGAAACATGTGGTTATCGATCTGAAGAGTTTCCCGTCGTTTGGTTCTGTAGTTTTTTTCTACCCTCATGAATTTTGTTTTATCATCGTTTAGTTATAATCGAGTAGGCTTTGATTTTTAAAAGAGTCTTTCTGCCACATTTTAAGGTCATTTCAACGATTGGTACAACGTTATCTGCAAAGGTCAGTACATTTATTTCTGTTGCTACTTTAAGTACCTCTCCTGCTTCACTTGCTGCGTCCAGCGCTTCCTGTATTACCATGTTGAACAAGAGAAGTGTTATTCCATCTCCTTACATGACTACTGTTTTGTACATCAAACGCCTTGGAATATTCTCCACCCATTTTCACTACCATTTCGAGCCTTTCAGTGTCACATTGACATGATTTATAATCTCCTACGGTTTGGATTCCGTAGAAATGTTGGAACATGTGAGGCAATACTGACCCTACGACTTAGCTTAGAAGAAAGATTAAGGAAAGGAAGACCTACGTTTCTAGCATTTGTAGACTTAGAGAAAGCTTTTGACAATGTTGACTGGAATACTGTCTTTCAAATTCTGAAGGTGACAGGGGTAAAATACAGGAAGCGAAAGGCTATTTACAATTTGTACAGAAACCAGGTGGCAGTTGCAAGAGTCGAGGGACATGAAAGGGGAGCAGTGGTTGGGAATGGAGTGAGACGGTGTTGTATCCTCTCCCCGATACTATTCAATCTGTATATTGAGCAAGCAATAAAGGAAACAAAACAAAAGTTCGGAGTAGGTATTAAAATCCATGGAGAAGAAATAAGAACTTTGAGGTTCGCCGATAACATTGTAATTCTATCAGAAACAGCAAAGGACTTGGAAGAGCAATTGAACGAAATGGACAGTGTCTTCAAAGGAGGGTATAAGATGAACATCAACAAAAGCAAAACAAGGATAATGGAATGTAATCGAGTTAAGTCGGGTGATGCTGAGGGAATTAGATTAGGTAATGAGACACTCAAAGTCGTAAAGGAGTTTTGCTATTTGGGGATCAAAATAACTGATGATGGTCGAAGTAGAGAGGATATAAAATGTAGACTGGCAATGGCAAGGAAGGCGTTTCTGAAGAAGAGGAAATTGTTAACATTGAGTATTGATATAGGTGCTAGGGTTTCTAAGAGTATTTGTATGGGGTGTTACCATGTATGGAAGTGAAACGTGGGCGATAAATAGTTTAGACAAAAAGAGAATAGAAGCTTACGAAATGTGGTGCTACAGAAGAATGCTGAAAATTAGATGGATAGATCACATAACTAATGAGGAGGTATTGAATAGAATTGGCGAAAAGAGGAGTTTGTAGCACAAGTTAACTAGAAGAAGGGATCGGTTGGTAGGACATGTTCTGAGGCATCAAGGGATCACCAATTTAGTACTGGAGGGCGGCGTGGAGGGTAAAAATCGTAGAGGGATACCAAGAGAGATAAGCACACTAAGCAGATTCAGAAGGATGTAGGTTGCAGTAGGTACTGGGAGATGAAGCAGCTTGCACAGGATAGAGTAGCATGGAGAGCTGCATCAAACGAGTCTCAGGACTGAAGACCACAACAACAACAACACCCACAACATTCGGTATTCAGAATCTCCCATTTTCTTCCACAACCATCTCTGGATATACTGTCATGGCCGTTCTTAAAATCAGCAAATAGTATTGTCATTGTTTTGTTATTTATTGGAATTCACGCAGCAAATAATTGAGCACACAGGTTGCAAGTGCTACTCTGACACGAAGAGGTTGGCACATGTGAGGAATTCGTGGCGTACGAATCAAACCAGTCAGATGGTTGTGACTCCAGAGAAATAAATAAATAAACCAGAAGCAGCGCAGCAGAAGTACTTGATTGTATACAGCGACTACATGCGGTAGTCTTATATTATTTGTGTAGACGAATATCTTTTAAAGGTGGATAGGAATTCAGCCTGTTCTGTACGGGTGCAAAGGGATTTGACCACTGCCTGTAGCATATATAGCGTCGTTTCCAGTTCAGTGGTCCTGGCATGTCGAATCTCTCTTCATATTGAACAATGAACAGTGTCAGGGAGTGAATGTATGGGTGGAAGGCGTAAGGTGGTACTGGACACACAGCTGCCCCTTATTCCTTGTTGACAGGCTGGAGGTACTGTCAACTGCAAAAAGTACATGTAAGCAAACATGCAATGCTTCGCCTGTTGGGACGTGGGCGTCTCCCTGAAAGTTACGAAAAAGCGCAAATGGTGAAATGTTTTGCCACTGGGCACTCCGAAGTTAGATGTATGAAGGAGTGCCTTAGGGGAATAGGGGCAGGTTGCTGAGGAATGCCAGATTCCACTCTGTTTTCTTGTAGGAGGTTCAAGCCCGAGATTTTGAGGAGGCTTTGCGGACAGCAATACCACCACACTTGGTGCACCCAGCTGCGAAGGCCGGCTAATATGAACTCGAATGGAGATCCCTACCTGGGTTCCTACAGGCAACTGGTCGCTTTCCTGAAGACAGCTAGACTCGCCCATTGCGTGGAAGCAGAGATAGCGTCTGGCACCATTGTCCCCAGAGCCGATCGCTGTCGTCTGGCTTGGAGCTAGGCACGAAGCTGAATTAAACCCGAAACTCAGACAACTGTTTTAAGATCTTGGACGTGGGTTTCTCGACCTCTGTTACCGGGTGGAGAATTTTAGGACCCGCCAGTAATAACTTAGGCGTGCACTACACGCAAGAAGTAGCTAGTAAAGTAGAGTACGTTTGTGTGCCTCAAATGGTTTTTTAGGATACATTAATCCTTCCACAGATCCCATTAGACACCTTATTTTTTCAGACGGAGGAGAACAGTAACTCACAACTAATCTCGCTTGTAACCGATGGCAATGCCCACATAGTACTAGAAACACAAAAATGGCTGCAGTATGAAATCGATATCAGTGAAACCATAAAGTCCGTTTTGAATCTATATCGTGAAGATAGGTTGAAGGATGGTGGCAGAAGGTGTTTATTGCTGAATTACGATAACATCTAGTGAGGTTAGAACACACTACTAATTTGTATGGGTATAAGGGTTAACAGAGGATAAAACATGGTCGTCGAATGCTTGTATAGATATTCTGCCTCAGGAGCAGTAGTGGCCGAACATATCAGGGAAAACATGGAGCACATTTTGCGTAATTCAACCTACCATCTATAGACTGAATTAAGGTGGATTGTAGGTGGGAGAATCGTGTGATATTGTTCGAAACGCTTTATCCAAAAATTACTTGAGGATCCTGTTAGAGAACCGACTGAAGAAGACCCAAACCATCTCAGCGCAGAAAAGAGAATAATTTTTCATGAAATAGATACACTACCACTGAATAAGTTTGGAAATAGGAATTAAAGATAGGTAGGAAAGTATTTTCGCTTATCAAGAGGGACAAAAAGCAGATTTAGGATTACTTCAGTGGTCAAAATGAAGAATTCAGCTGCAGAACCTAAAACGTAAAACATCAAAGTATAAAGTTCAACAGTATTGCACAATATGTCTTAGACAGGAATCTGCAGAACAACGTTATGACAGAAAACACACACACCGTGGTTCGACAACCATGTTAAAAAATAGCACGAAAGTAGAGAAACCTTCACTGCAAATTTACATGCAGCCGAAACCTGACAGCTTAACGCAACCAAAGCTGACCTACAGGTAGCCTTTCGTGAAGCGTTCAATGACTTCGAAAGTAAAAGAACATCCTAACCTGTTTTGATCATGTGTTAAATTAATAAACGCCATTTGTCCGAACAGTCTGCGACCGTATTGGCATCGAAACTAAAAATGGCGGAGGCAAAAATACGGAAATAACAAACGATTTTCTCCGAAACCGTTCCACACAGTAATTACTTACTATTGCTCTTCCTTTGCATCGTCACACACCATGGTAAGGTGGCCTGTGGATAAGATGTAGCTGTAGGTGTAGATGTTACGGGAAAGTAATTCGAGACGGGTTGCTTCAAACTAGTCAGAAGATTGAAGACCCACAGAAAAGTGCAAAGCATTAGTAGGTGTCAATTGGACTTAGGTAAGGTCTAATGTACTATCAGTGCTACACCGTTGTGTGCTTCCACAATCAACGCAGACGTCAAGATGTTCACCAAACTCCAAGCAAAAAAGTTTTACTTATTCAACACATCTCGCTCCAAATTATACGTATCGTTTGTTACGCGTGATTCTATAAATCAAACTATCCAGCTGCAACCTATCCTCCAATAGATAAAAATATTTCTTGGCCATTATATTTGCTGTTGCGTAAGCACTCTGTTACCGTGATGATCTAAATACACGCATACCAATAACATTCCTCCCTAATATGAACCCTGCGTAATTTTGTGGACAGCTATCTGATATCTAAAGAACGCTATTGCCCTATCTCCTTGTGACACAACATGCAGATGTTGAATACCGATTTTCGTAAAAAAATTTTTAGCTTTTCTGTTTACATGTTAAGAACTGTATTGGTTTTGCTAACCAGATGAAAATACCGAAATCGCGAGCAGCAGTTGTTACGTTTTAGTAAGTCAGTTGACACAATTTCTTCGCGATGGTAATCAGTTCCCTCATAAAAGCTTTAATTCTACGATGCAGAAAAGATGTTTTTGTGGTTTTCACTGAAGAAATGTAAAGGGATTTACAAGAAGAGACGCTTACGAATATTACCCTCCACCAGTTAATGACTTCCTAACTATTTTATACCCAACAAACGCACGCATGTAGTGGTACAAAGTGCCAACTGACCATGGACGGTAGATTTTCCTACTCTAATATAAGCAGCGATTAAAAAGTTTTCGTTATAAGGCTGTACAACACAGAACCGACACGCCAGTCAAGCAAAATCGCAGTGAGCTTTAAGCAGTTATCCCACCGATGGACCAGGTT
This sequence comes from Schistocerca piceifrons, assembly GCF_021461385.2. Lineage (NCBI taxonomy): Eukaryota > Metazoa > Arthropoda > Insecta > Orthoptera > Acrididae > Schistocerca > Schistocerca piceifrons. The sequence continues at coordinate 440,231,027 of NC_060143.1, forward strand.
GAAGGATAACCACCTGGTAGAGTGCCTTCTGCTGCTGCTTGAAGAAAACGTAACTACCTGCTGCAAGTCCTCGTTCTACTGGTATCGTGAACCCTTCAAGGCCTTTTCTTAGGAGACCGAAGGTCTGATAATCACATTGAGAGATATAAGGGCTGTAGGACGAATGTCTGTAAGTTGAGTTGGCGTAACCTCTGAGTGACAACATTTGCGATATGGGACGTGCGTTATCGTAAAGCAACAGTACCCTTGTCGCTCTATTCCACAACTGTGGTTTCCGACAGATAAATATCTACTGCTGTTTATCCTTTGGCATCCAAGAAGAGAGTAACAGCACGTTGGTCCTTTCTGGATGCATTTGGTAACAACGTCGCTATAGTCACCAAGAATATAGCAACAGCATTCGGTATTGTTTGGACTCATGTGGAAGTAACCTAGCCACAGGTCACGTTTTCATATTTATCACACAAACGTCCGAAAGACATAAATGCACTAATTCCTTGCCTGCATATCGGGGCTTTATACAGGCATACACGCATCCTAGTCAACTTAACGGTGCATATACGCTGCAGCAACGACCTCGAAATTTTTGATCGTCCCTTACATCCTGATGAATAAAAACACATTCCTAATCGTACGAACAGATAATTTAGTTTCTAACCATCGCTTATGTATGAATGTCTTTGCCACTAAACTCGAGTGGATGTATAACAATGTAGAAATAACGAGCTACGCGCTATGTAGGGTTGTTGCCAGTTTCATTTTTCTAATTTACTTTATACGCAGGCAAAAACAAATTTCTTTCCAGAATTGTTTCCCAAAACGGACATTAATGTAGACGAATTGATTTTATCTACAGCAATAGAAAAGTCCTGAACTGACTGAAAAGTTATTCAGTTCCTACATTTAAATAACGAGAATCTCACATTTAACTACCCAGGAAGTTAAAAAAATCTGTAATCATCTCATAAAAATAATACGTGATTTTCGTTACCTAAGGAAAGAAAGGAATAACTTTAGAAGGTATTTCATCAATTCTTCCTCTGCGCATAAAATCACTTCGCCTATTTTAACCTACGTTATGAATAGCGATTAGCGACCTGTCACCCCAGTAACGACTCAAATTCGATAGAATAGTTTACATGCAGCGACAACAGATTGTGGAAAGAGCGATCTTGTAGCCAAGCCTGCTTATCTGGAGTCGATAACGAAGTGTTTACCAGACAAATCAGAAGCGTCATTAGAAAGCGGTTTATGAAAAGCGGATTTGGTGGCTCATGTAAACGTCGCGCGTGTCATATTGACTCGTAATTTATTGTCAAAATCTCTTCGACTGCAACCTCCATTTTATCATTGTATTATACCTCTGAGCCTAGGAAGCCAATAACATGCACCGACTCATACCGTAACACGTAAAATGGATCTCCAGGTATCGTGGACTGTCGTGGTCTAAAGAAAATGCTTTTTGCTGTATACAGTGTACTGGCTTTCATGCTTCGTTGTAATTTAGTTGTTGTTTAGCTTTGGGTGACTTTCCAATTGCAAAAAAACGAATTCTGCCTGATAATGCTGTTCATGAAATGGACCCTGTACGTTAATAATTTTCGTAGTAAACTATTCCTGAAGTAAAAATATCTTGCTTCGCAATGTTGTTTTTGTTGTTGTGGTCTTCAATCCTGAAACTGATTTGATGCAGCTCTCCATGTTACCCTATCTTGTGCAAGCTTCTTCATCTCCCAGTACTTACTGCAACCTACATCCTTCTGAATCTGCTTAGTGTACTCATCTCTTGGTCTCCCTCTACGATTTTTGCCCTTCACGCCGCCCTCCAATGTTAAATTTGTGATCCCTTGTTGCCTCACATCATGTCCTACTAACCATTAGTTATGTGATCTACCCATCTAATCTTCAGCATTCTTCTGTAGCACCACATTTTGAAAGCTTCTATTCTCTTCTTGTCCAAACTATTTATCGTCCATGTTTCAATTCTATACATGGCTACACTCCATACAAATACATTCAGAAACGACTTCCTGGCACTTAAATCTATACTCGATCTTAACAAATTTCTCTTCTTCAGAAATGCTTTCCTTGCCATTGCCAGTCTACATTTTATATCATCTCTACTTCTACCATCATCAGTTATTTTGCTCCCCAAATAGCAAAACCCCTTTACTACTTTAAGTGTCTTATTTCCCTCAGCATCACCCGACTTAATTCGACTACATACCATTATCCTCGTTTTGCTTTTCTTGATGTTCATCTTATACCCTCCTATCAAGACACTGTCCATTCCGTTCAACTGCTCTCCCAATTCCTTTGCTGTCTCTGACTGAATTACAATGTCATCGGCGAACCTAAAAAGTTTTTATTTGTTCTTCATGGATTTTAATACCTACTCCGAATTTTTCTCTTCTTTCCTTTACAGATTGAATAACATGGGGGAGAGGCTACAACCCTGTCTCACTCCCTTCCCAACCACTGCTTCCCTTTCATGCCCCTCGACTCTTAAAACTGCCATCTGGCTTCTGTACACATTGTAAAAAGCCTTTCGCTCCCTGTACTTTACCCCTGCCACCTTTACAATTTGAAAGAGAGTATCCCAGTCAACATTGTCAAAAGTTTTCTCTAAGTCTAGCAATGCTAGAAACGTAGGTTTGCCTTTCCTTAATCTTTCTGCTAAGATAAGTCCTAAGGTCAGTATTGCCTCACGTGTTCCAATATTTCTACGGAATCCAAACTGATCTTCTCCGAGATCGGCTTCTACCAGTTATTCCATTCGTCTGTAAAGAATTCGTGTTAGTATTCTGCAGCTGTGACTTATTAAATTGATAGTTCGGTAAATTACACATCTTTCAACACCTGATTTCTTTGGGATTGGAATTATTATATTCGTCTTGAAGCCTGAGGGTATTTCGCCTGTCTCATACATCTTTGCTCGCCAGATGGTATAGTTTTGTCAGGATTGGCTCTCCTAAAACCGTCAGTAGTTCTAATGGAATGTTGTCTACTCCGGGGGACTTGTTTCGACTCTGTAATTGATTGGAAATGCGAGGCTTTCTGCCCTCTGTGTGCAAGTTGCAAATTTATAACTACAATGGCTGAGTGACTACTGCAATGCTCCAGACTAAAAGTGAACTATTTTATACGTATCATTGAGTGAGACGCTGTCTAAATAGAAACGGCTTAGAACGAGGATGTCGACAATTCTCTTACGTAAAATATTTCTTTAAAAAGCTGTTTTTTTAAATTAGCTGATATATTAATATTTGTATTAAATTCATGATGCAACACTCATTAACATTGGCAAAGTGCAATGCTGATAGCAAACTCTTACTCTACCAAATGTTAGACAAATAATTACCAAATATGAAAAGTTACTCAGTCTTCAATGAAAAATCTAAAGTTCCCTGATGTCGATGTGTGATTCAAAAATGGATCAAAACTGAGCGCGACTAATTAACAAAATATTACCTTCATTCTTCTTTATATGCTTTTCTAATCTTATTACATTCTAAACCACTAATCGAATCTTCCTCCTCTGTTTCTCAGCATTCAAACACACACATACATCATTATACCTATACACAGATACACTTAACTTTACGTCTACCCTGACAAGAGTATTCTGCTCGGAGTGTTTGTTACTCACTACTCCTCTAACGACAGAACTCCTGCGCTTTTCCCTGGCAAGCAGCGATGACAAAGCAAGCACGTCTTTCAACGACACAGATCTCTGACCAAAGACTGCGCGCAAATAATCAACAACTTCAAAATTCTTACCTAGCGTTTGAGACATACATAATATGTGCAGATTTCAGAAAAGCAAACAAAAAACTCCGAACAGACCTGTTTCAGGAGAAACATCACACTTCTCCAGATGTCTAACATGAAAACCTTAGCGCACCTAGATATTATTGTGCTTGTGTTGCAGTGGTCCTAAATAATATCCTGTATTTTGTATTAGAATACCATATGTATTTTCTTCAAGTGTCTAAGCGACACCTAATTTGTCTCAAACTGATTGCGGTTAATGCATTATTTCTCGAAAACTGTGAATTTATTGTGTGCTCAGTACCTTACCACTCTATGTGCACATGGGCACAGAAGAATATAGTTAGGCGTGTTCGCCCTCGGATGTGTTCCAGTTCCATTTCTGGTATTGAGCCTTTCACTTATCACATCCTTGTAGTAAGCTGCGTTCATTCAGAAGTACTATACATTTGGTGTCTCTGGAAATGTACAAATACGAGATATCTGCGCAGTCTCTTGTCTCACCACGTAGTTTAAATTTGGTTTTCGTGTAGAAACTCTCTTTGAAAGCTTCCGTCTCATTGTATCTTACGCTTTGCCTCTTCCTAGCAGCTTTTCTCATAATCTACTCATGAACCTTTTTATCGACCTCTGAAAGGTATTCACATTCTTTCTTGGTAAGCATCCTCATCTGATTAATAGCTACTTTAGCGGCAGATGAAATTAATGATTTTATTTTTTGGGTAATCACTTTTCTACATAGTTTCCTTGTGCCTTGACACTGGACTCGCATTCGGGAGGACGACGGTTCAATCCCGCGTCCGTCCATCCTGATTTAGGTTTTCCGTGATTTCCCTAAATCGCTCCAGGCAAATGCCGGAATGGTTTCTTTCAAAGGGCACGGCCGACTTCCTTCCCCGTCCTTCCCTAATCCGATGAGACCGATGACCTCGCTGTCTGTCTCCTTCCCCAAAGCAACCCAACCTAACCCCCAACCCTTGTGCCTTGTAAGGACAATTTAGTTACGAGTGTTCCAGTTCTCATTCTGATGTAGATGGCTCTCCTCTTAACTTCGCCCAGGTTGCATCGTTCAATTATTCCAGTGCCATATCTCTGTGTAGTACTTACTCAATTAGTGTTTCCAAAGTCTGCCGATATTTCTCATTGACTTTCCCCAACCAACTGGTCCTTTTACACAATGCCTTTTGCTTCAACTCACTATATAATATATCTTCATTCATCTTTGAGATTGATTCCCTTTCAGATTGTCATAATTCGATTTGGGTCGCAAATTACCTACTCCGAATCTCGCGGTGAAACTGTAGGTTAAGTGCGATTTGAGGTCATTCGTCTCGAACACGCGGGAGGCTACATAGAGGGGGCGAGACAGCGACAGAATCAGGCTACGATTTTTCATGTCTGTGTGGTGGGAGACAGCAAGAAATTAGTGGAGATAGATGTTGTATTAGTAAGGAATTGCAGCACTAGGAATATTTTCGAGCTTTTAATGCTTCTTCACATATTTACTTAAACAAGCAGGAAAGCAGAGACACTAGGATATCATTTGAGTCCTAAGATTGTCTTAACGAACCTGTAGAAACACAGCCGAAGCTTGTGTTAACCAGTTAATACAACAAACGGCCACACCGTATAAAGACAACTCCTCTATCATTACCATAACAATCATCATCATCGTCATCTGCATCACCATCATTTCCATCTATTTCATGATAATTGTTGCCTTAGATATGTGAAGCTTTGCCAGCCGTAGTTAGACTGTATTCTGTATTATTAACATACGAGAAAGTACAAATAGATGACGTCGTTATTAGATGGTCATGGAATGATATTTTGTAGGAATCATTAGGCATAAAGCTGTATTTTAACTTATATAAAGTCAGCAGTCGAAGGGTGTGTGTGTTTTTCCTGTGTTGTTATTTGCAGAAAGAAGTGATCTTCCAGACACTTTGTCTCAGTGGAGGGATCCAAATCATTATTTGGTGCTATGGAAAATTGGTAGGGTATGCAATAAGAGCATAGAGTCTTGCATATTAACTCATAATCTGGATGAAAATATGGAAAAAAGAGAATACGAGAAAATTTGGAAAAAATTAAATTTTTGGGAAAATATGGAAAACTACGGGAAATCATGATAATATGTATTTATACAGAGGGGCTAATCGAAATTTGGTGGCGTAAAACTGGATATATAGGAGGCGAGTCACACCACACATACACTGAGGAAAAGCATTATACAGAACGGGCAATTCGAAATTATGGTAGGAATTGTTATGTAACCACGAGACAGAGATAGGGGAGAGATGTGGTATGTGTTTTAATTGGTGAAATTCGAGAGGAACATAGTGCCATGACAAAACTACTATATTCCTCTACAAATGAATCATATGCAACATCTGTAGGTATATAGGATGACTTTTGGCAGGGAAGCGCTGAAAACCATGACCAGTAAAATATAAAAATAGCCTGCAGCTACGTCAACATCAAATGCATGTTCTAATGGATCAAGTGCCTTGACTATTGCGTCAGCTTCATGGATATAAGGCCAGACTTCGACTGAAATTTCTGTATCGATATGGTGCTGTGTGACTGCTAAACATCAAACCACGACTTCTTGAACAAGAGGAAGACTACCAGTGCAAAGATAATGTTATTCCGTATTTACCCTCAAAATAGGAACAAGTTGTTAATACACGCTCTAACAGAATTGCACACAAGGCCTACTACATATTATTTCAAATTAGATATCAGTATTTACAATACGTTCCCTGCCATAAGATTCTATTTGGATGCAAGGTGGGAGGCATCTACTCGTTTTCTAAACAGCAATCTCCTTACGTATATATGGAGAAAATAAAAGTTATTAACATGTGCTAAGTATAATTATTTCGAGTCGTTTTAATACTGATGTTAGATTGATTTAAGACTATCTTTACTTGGACTCTGAATGCTGTGGTCTTCTCTCCAAATACACGCGGGCTGTGTCATGTATTTTGAATCGGAAGATATTTGACGCAAACTAAAGTGGAATGAATTCATAAGAACGAATAGAAATAGACACATTGGTCACATATTGACGTCACTACTGCCAAACTCACAAGACCTTTGCTGATAGAGGAGATAAGTGCTCAGTGTCCAACGCGAGTAGCAGACATTTAATAGTGAAGCGTTTGCCTAATTTTACAACATTTATCGCAGTTTTTACTCTTTTTATACTTGTTCTCTCTGGCAGCACCAGTGATGGAACCCTCGCCGCTTTCGACACATACAACTGACTGATTTCGATTTGAAATTGACCAATTTTTCGGAGAAGATTGACTGCGAGATTTTGTTCGCGCGATTCCTGTCCATATCACATATCCATGCATTAGGTTAGCACTGTTTCTGGTGCATCGAGAGAGCTGACGATCAACGCTATCTATCTAGGCGCCAGCGACAGCCTATCGGCATCTTATGGTTACAATGTTTGACAGTTAGATACACTTTTGTTACAAACGGGAACTGGTCGTGACCTAGCTCCACTCGAGTATAAAACACACGTGGCGCTGTTGTCCAGAAATAATATGATGAACACACGGACATAGGCTGTCTAGAAGTACATATCTCTGGACAGTCATGATTCAGCACAATTTATAATCTGTGCTCTGGCTGCCTATAGATTTTTAGTTATTTGCAAATAAAGTATGTGGCAGTCTAAGTTATGCATCCAATCACATTGCTCTGCTGGAGTGCTGGGAATTCTTTGTAAACTAATTGCATTTCAAATTCAGAAGGGAGAATGTATATAATAGAACATTTTAATCCTTTTATGGAAATTTTTTTAATAGTGGCAGGGGGTATGGCGCACAACATTACCGTGTTTGAAATTCGTTGTGCTTAAAATTTGTTAATGGCGGGAGGTAATACTGCGCACAATAGTACTAGGTGGAGAAGCATACGAGTATTTTCCTGAGTGCGGGACACTCAGCTCCATAATACTGTAAATCAACATCCAAAAGTTCGTCCCTCTTGGACGACTTTTGAAATAACCTGTAGGCAAAGTCACTAAGGCCCAGATCACATTATAGAGTCGCTGACGGAAAACTATGTACGAGAGTTGGAACTTTAATAGTGGCAACTATTTATTTTTTGCAACTCGTACTAAATAGATAAGTGTTTCAAAGTTTTATTGACCTTCAAAGTAGTCACCAGCTTTGTATATAACCCGTTGCCAGCGATGTGGAAATCGTAGGATAGTTATGTTGACAGTTCGAGCGGCGCTGTCTATTGTCCGACGAATCTGTAGCAGTTCGGAAGCGAATGCTGTGAAGTGTTTCCTACCGTTTAGAAATCGAGCTGAACCCACGAGGGCTTCAGTCAGGGGAGTGCAGTAGTTCGTATAGCACTTAGCAGCCCCATCAGTCAAACAAATCGTCAATAGTAAGTGTACGGGCTTGAACACTGACCTGCAAAATGATGGTCAGGTCCTGCAGAGAGTGTCATCATTTCTGTCTCTATGATGTTCATTTTTGGAAGTCAACCTACGACCGGCTTGGAGACAGAAGTGATGACACTTTCTGGAGGACCTGACCATTATTTTGCCGGACAATGCTCAAGCCCTTACAGTGCAAGATATTACTGATTTGTTTGACTGATGGGGCTGCTAAGTGCTATACCACCTACTGCACTCCCCTGATTTAAGACCTTGTAAGTTCAACTCGATTTCTAAACTGAAGGAAACACTTCACGGCATTCGCTTCAGAACTGCTACAGATTCGTCAGGCAATAGACCACACCACTCGAATTGACAGCACAACTGGCACTGCTGAGAGTATCTACGACTTCCACGTCGCTGGCAACGGGTTATACACAATGCTGGTGACCATTTTGAAGGTCAGTAAAACTTTGAAACAAGCATCTATTTTGTACAAGCTGTATGTAAATAGTTACCACTATTAAAGTTCCAAACCTCGTATCACGACGCCTTGGATGTACAGCGTATAAACGTGGAGAGTGTGGATAATTTCGGTGTTTATGGAGTAAGCGTAGGTTAGGTGTTAGGGTAGCTGTGTTAGACAGGCCAAGCAGGGATTGTAGCCAGAAGCAAAGCTTCTGTATATATCTCGTGAAGGGGAAATTTAGGAAATTACAGCAAAAATATAGGTTTGCGGAGAGTCATTCGTTAGGTTAGTTGCCGAGTTACTGCAGACGTGTGTAATAATAATATTTAAACAGAATTGGCTTTGGTAGGATCGTGAACTACATCGAAATTAATATATTTCGGCAGCCAAGTACCTGGGGTCGGATGATTACCGAATAAATCAAGATTGTGCGTAATATGCTTTTTATTTGCTGTGATTCACTGGCTACAGCTCCTTCTTACAATGGTTTCTTGCTTCTGCTATGGACAATCGTCATCAACAAGAAGCATTTCCTGATGGTACACAGAGTCATCGTGTTTCTATACATCCAAGCATGGGATGATGCTTAGGCGAATAGAGCAAAAGTCAAAGACAGTATGCTGCAGGCAGTACACAAACACGATACTTGAAACATGAGGGACAGCACGTATATTCTTGTGTATATATGCATAGAAAATTGATAGAAATTTGGAAAAATCTGTAAAAATGTGCGATCGAAAACAGCAGCCTTCGATGCTTAGCCGGGCGTAGTTAAACGTGCTGTGTCACGTATTAGTCCAAAAAAATGTTCTAATTTGTGTGAAATCTTGTGGGACTTAACAGCTAAGGTCATCAGTCCCCAAGCTTACACAATGCTTAACCTAAATTATCATAAAGACAAACACACACACCCATTCCCGAGGGAGGACTCGAACCTCTGCCGGGATCAGCCACACGGTCCATGACTGCAGCGCACAGACCGCTCGGCTAATCCCGCGCAGCATATTAGTCTAGTCAGGATACAAACGCAAGAGAACTAGTGTAGACGTAGCCAAGAGCTTTTGGGGAACGCCATTATTGGAATGTGAATATTGTATGTGTTTCCGTGTCATCCATTAACAGGTGCTTTGTGATGTGAGTGTATTATACCAGAGGCATCTCATACACTTTAATAACCTACTAATGACTCTTGGGGGGGGGGGGGGGGGGGAGCAGAATGTATAGGACAGAAGAAATTATATGATTTACTTAATTCGTGTAATACGCAATCTCTCCATAACGTAACATTATAAATCATTCCGTACACAGAATGTCTGCCTCCAGAAATAATTCATCAAGCAGACCGATATTAGAATATTTTTACAGTTCCCGCTTTGGTAACATGGTGCTAGAGCTAGTGGTGTACTATATAAACGTCTGTCTGTGTGTCTGATTGTTAAGAATCCTTTTCTCATTTACGAACTAACATATCAATTTGAAATTTGTGTCAAACACTTCCAGCTGAGATGTAAAAAATTTCAGCTGCTAAGCAGTATAATCAAAGGATACAGCCATTTATGACATGTATTTTGATACTCGCAAACTCACCTGTCAAAGTTTTAAGGTACTTCCCGTTGGCCTACAATAATGAAATTAGGCAGGCTGCAAGACCAAGCATCATACAATTCTGCAAGAAGCAAGATTTATCAGTAAAAGGAAAATTATTTTCTAATCACGTGAGAAGACAAAATATTTTTTTGTCACGTGTAATCCGACTCTCTGGCTTTCTGGCTGCTAAGACCCCTTTCTCTCAGGAATTACAACAGCAAATTCGAAATTACGTACGAAATTTCAACTTAAAATTAGAACGTTCTCGAAAGTTTTCAAACATCCCCTTAGAAAAGTTTTATAAATGACCGTGCTGGTAAACCCCATACGTTATTTGATTTTCAAACAGCTGAGCAAAACTGTACGTGCTCAGACATTTCACTCTTTACTTATTCTGACCATCAATAAACTGACACACAATATTTTTAGCGCAACGCAATCTGACCTTCAGTAATCCCTACAAAAGAATGGCCCTGACTAACAGTAACCTATATCTTTCATGAATCACTTACCTCACAAAAATCTTCGTTACTCGAACTACTGCAATACAGCGAGTGCCAATACTGCCAGTTAAATAAAAGATTCTAACTACTGAAAGCACTAACTATTGATAGGCATAGTTATCAAATGAAAGATTTTGATAAAGAACAAACAATGTATTTACCTTAATATATATATATATATATATATATATATATATATATATATATATATATATATATATATATATGTATATATATATATTCATGACATCCGTCTTTACAAATTTCCTGTTTCTGGCGGACACACGTCCTGATCGTCCGCTTATAGTAATCTCTCAAAAGTCTGGCATCTCTCTCTCCACATCCAGCACTGCTCGTGGGTCATCTCCAACTGTACAACGCTACGCGCTGTTCACATCCAACTGCCCAACACTACAATAGCAAATATTCCAACAATACAAACCAGCCACAGACTGCACACAGCACAGCCAGTGATTTTCAAACAGAGCGCTATGTGGCGTTACCAACATAAAAACCTAAACAACCTACTTACAGTTCCACAAATTGTGGGAAAGGTATCTTGCCAGTATAAACGCTGATAACATGCTAAAAGTCTCCGAGATTCTCGATTCGCAGAGTTTATCAACTGTCTACATACGTAATTAGGTTTGTGCGAAACCGTATTAACAAGAATCATACTCACAGTTGGACAATATACTGTTCTTTTTTTGTGAGCTTGCTTAAGATTGTAATGCTTGATTGCTTAGTTGTAATAAGTTCCTCTCGGATCATAAGGCTACTTGAAGCTATTACTTCTAAAAATTTCAGTCACATATTGACACTATTCTTTAAATCACGTCAGGTTGTTGTTTTTTTTTCTGATGTTACCTTGTACTAACGGTACATTGAGACAGATTATGACGATCAGCAATTAAAACCTGAGTACTGGGCAACATAATGTGGGAACCAATATATTGTCACATCTTGAAGCTTGATATGTGATAGAAGGAGCAGTTTAGTACTGTATAACCAAGAAGCTTCATTAATTAGCCCATCATGACGGTCGGACTGTCACCACGACAACTAATGTGGGGTGGGAGACCTGCCAGAGTACTTCCTGAAAGGTGTGGAATGTTTTCACTTCAGTGCTATGCAGGAAATAGGAGTTAAAATTAAAATCCCTGAATGCTCTCGACAGGAAGGGACTTAGATGCTTACTGAAATTAGATAATATACGTTCTTTGTACTTTTTAGATTACTTGTTGTAGAAACTACTAGATGATTCTAATCAAGATTTAAATTGTGATTTTGACTTAAGGTGAATGTTATCAAAACTGCACCAATATAGAAACAGATATTTTTCTCCTTGGAAATGTATATGTAAAAATTAATAAAGATTTTCTATTAGAATATTTATCTTATTCAGTAGCCTACCGGAAACCCTCTGAAGGCTCCTGGTTACGATTAGCTACGTAACAGGCATATCTTTGCGAAAGGAAATAAATATATAGTGTAGAACCGAAATAATCATCAAGATATGTATGAAAATGAACGTCAAAGCAATTCTAGCATTCCACCTCCATATTGACTGAGAACTGTCTGTAACCAACCGAATCATCCCCTGGGTTACTCAGATGCGTGTGCTCGTTGCATGTCTCACCGCCTAACGGAAGATCATAGGGGGCAACGTAGGACCACCTACTTGCGCGTTACAAGTCTGCTGTTTCATTCATATAGTTAAACAACAAGACTTAGCAATTCCTTGTATAGTCGAGTCCTTGTGAATTACCTTTTTAACAGGTCTACATTTTTCGTACAGTAATGGCTGTTTCTTGAGGAAATATGAAATGTTTCACAGCCACCTTTGCCTGATGGGCAGGG